>NW_006263408.1:1142990-1155570 GCF_000469605.1 Apis dorsata
CAAATACATATACATATATATATTTATATATATATACATAATCACACACACATATATAATATATATATAATAATAAAAAAAAATACAACATACTATAATAAATAAAAAATATGTTAATAACAACATATAATTGAATTAAAACTTGTAATTATGAATTGACTTTTATTAAATAACTAATTATAATAAAAAAAATATAGGTTATGTTAAATTACATTTATACCTGAAATATATTAGCATTTTTGTAAACGGAGCTCAAAACAAATCTTTCTAATTTACTTGTCGAATAAAACAGTTGGTGGGCCATATTTACTGTAAGTTTTTAATAATCACGTAATATGATGAAATTTCGTAGTTTCCACACGTTCTTTGTAAGAGATTACCGGCCACAAGACATTATTTCAACAAATATCCCCAGTCTTAGTCCCTATTTATCGTTTACAATGCAAAATGTAAATTTACACAAACGTTCTTAAAACTAGCATTTATTGGTTACTTAATTTTGCGCGAAGAGAAGTGACTAATAAATGATTTTTAGACCGTTACTAGGGTATTAATTTTATTCAATATTCCTAGAAATACAAAGAAATAAAATAAAAGATATTTTTAATATTCTAAGAAAAATTATTTTTATTAAAGCATATGTTTATCATTGCAACATTAAATGAAATATATTATATTAATTTCTTAATCCAACGAATTAAATAATTTTAGATTTTTAATAATCACTAGTACATAATTAATATTTTTTTATTGAAATATTAATTAAATTATCACTATCAAACATTTTAGAAAAATAATAAGATAGAATATGTAAATAAATATAAGAACATTGCATACAAAAATGCGATCAATAATAATAATTCAATTATAGTTTGTGATTATTATTAAATACTTGTTTTTATGTATATGTGTGCATATGCGAATTTTAATATATTATTAAATTCTAAATTAATATACAAAATTAATTTAATATACACAATTAACGAGTAATAATTGAATGATTTATACGCTAACTTTCTGTTTGTGAATAATTTGAATTTTCTTCAATACTTATAGCACAAGGAACATATTCTTGTCCTGATTCCTAAATAAGAAATAAATTATATGTATACAATTTTTGTGAATCTCTACATATCTGATTTTAAAAAAATTAATAAATAAAAAACATACTGAATTAACAATAATTTGTCGTCCTTCTTCCAAATTAAGTCCATCCATATCTTCTGCTGTTAATATTATCACAGAATCTTCAGGTATACTATTTTCATCTATATAAGTTATAGGAATTTCTGATGAAACCTGTAAATAAAATTTTTATAATTAAATAAAATTTGTCATAAAATCTATATATATAAAAAGTAATAAAAAATTTTAATAACTTCCAATACCTCGCAATATGTGAAATCAGATCCTTCTACCTTTGTTTCTATATTATGTTTAGAATCTGATATTCTTTGTTTTTTTGAACCTAATGAGCGTTCTGATTTTTTACCATCTTGTTGAAGACGTCTCCAGATTGTTGTTTTTGGAATATGATAAGTCATTGATGCTGCTGCTTGCGACATTTTTCCTCCTTTACAAGCAGCAACAGCTTCTTCCAAACGAGATTTTTTTAATTCTTCATTTTCTGTCTTACGTTTCTTCCAAAATGAGAGTGGAAGTTTTCCTTCATCTACCAATCGCGCCTTATCTCTAAATAAAGTAGTCTTTGGAATCTAAAAACATAATTATTGTTCTCAAAAAATTTAAATAAAATAAAAATAAATGATCAAAATTATTCATAAAAATTCATTTAAATTTACTTTAAATTCAAGTGCAACTTTTGTTAAATTTTCTCCTCTTTCTAAAGCCTTAACTGCAGCTTCCCGTTTATCCGATCCATAAGATCTTTTCATTTCTGAACGTAATATTTGATATCCTTCCTTTTGAATACGCCTCCACAATACAGTCTTTGGTATACTAAACATCTCTGATGCATGTTGTAGACTTGATCCACCTATAATGACAATGAATTAAATTGACTAATATAATACAATTAATATTTAACTAAACATAAAATAAATACCAACCAATTACCGCATTTATAGCAGCTTTCATACATTCTGCCGGATATTCATTTCTTGATGCATTTAAATGAATACCTAATGCTTTAGCACGCATATACAAAGTTGAACGTGGTATGTTATGTTTAGTAGAAGCTTCTATTAATGTTTGGCCTGCCTTTAAATCATTAATTGCTGATGCCAACATATCATCACTATAATCTCTTTTTGTTGCATCGCGTCTACGTTTCTTTTTTTTATTCAATGTGGAATTTTCAGTAATTTCATATTTTTGTTGATTCTCTAAATTTTCATAATCATGTTGTAATGAATTAATAACTTTTTCTTCAGCCTCACTAATTACAGTTATTGATTCTTCATTATTATCATTAAAATCTTTATTATTCACAATAGAATCAGTTTCTTCAAGCCCATCAATCTACAATCATAAGAAATATTAAAATTAGAAAAAAAATAATTCTATTTGATATTTTTTTAAATAATATAACCAACTTCAATAAGACCACAGATTTTCAATGAACGAGCTGCATCTAATAAACTATTAATATTCTCAACTGGAACTCGTACTTCTCCATGATAAGTAAATTCTATAATAGATTTTATATCTTGAGCAGATATATCACTTAATATTATTGTTGGGTGATCTTCATTTACTTGACTCAATATTTCCTACAAATAATAAAATTTATAAATCATATAAAATATTATATAGATATTTAATTTATAAAACAAAATATATATTTCTTAGACAAAAAAAAATAATTTATATTTATAGAAATATTTTGAACATATAATTTTTAATAAATAACTTTTTAATATAGATTATTAAAATTTGTACAAAAAATAAATCAAATAATTTGAACTTCAATTATTACATTATTTAAAAATGTTTGAAAATAATCATAAAATAAAAATTTTTTAAAAAATATTTAAATTTATAAAATTTATAAATTCAAAATTAAAAGAAAACTACAAAGAATTTCTAAAAACACAAAAATTGTTTACTCGAAATAAAGTACTACAAGCACAAAGAACTATACGATGTGCATGAATACGTTCCCCAGCAGCAGCTAGGGTAACATCCACCATACAATCTTCCTCTAAAAGTTGTCTAACTACATCAGAAAGATGATTTTGATAATCATTCCATTTAAACCAATAACTTTGATTGATTTCATGTTGGTTAGCAATTTCAGACATGCCGTTTCAGTTTCGTTTCCTTTTTCAGTTTCAATAACCCGTATACGACCGGAATTTGGAACAGGACTGAACTCTTCAACAACTAAAAAGATACAATTTGTTTGTAATACTTTTTAAAAATTGTAATAAATTTGATAATTTTTTATAATTGTTTATTGTAACAAATATTTTTAAACTATTCTATATGTATTATATCATTAAACAAACTTTCACTTAAAAATTAGATAACAATAGATACTTATATTATATATAAGATATTGTCACTTAAAAATATATTACGATTGGTTAATATAGAATCTATATTAAATTTAATGATAAAATAATTTTTACATTTTAAAATTAAAAAATATAAAAATTAAAAATAGAAAAATTTTTTATCTCGTTTAAGTAATAATTAATTATATTTGTAATCATAAATATTTAAATTTAATTATAATTTAATTTTCATATATATGTAGTATATATAATATATATGTTGGTATAAATATATAAACAAATAATTGATTTCTTGTGTAAATGTTAAAATCTTGATAAATTTATGTCACAAACAAAAAATAGAATAACCATAAACGAAATATAATATAGATCGGATACCTAATAAATTTTTGTTTTATATATTTACATCTATTTAAAATAAAAAGAAACAATTTACTGAGTAACAAGAATTATAATTAAATTTAGTAATTTTTATACAACATAACTTAGGCAAAATGTAAGTATAAAAAAGTACAAAAAAAGGATATATAAGATAAAATGTAAAAAAGACATAATATATAATGTTTTTTCGTATCAGAAATTTAGAAATCTTTCTCATCTAATTTTATTTTCGTGTTACATGCGATGTTGTTGGTTCAATATAGAAGACAATTATAATATTAATAATAATTGAAATTAGAATCTAATTTTATTATAAAAACTATATATAAATAAGATATAGATCAAAATAGCTTATAATAAAAGTATAGAAATCTACATTTTTCGATTTAATCATCCTTAAATAATAAAAATAACGTTTTGACAAAATTGATAAAAAAAACTAATTAATTCAATGAATTAATTTGTATTGTTTAAACAAATGAAGATAGAACTTACATCGCTTACAATTAGACTGGATGACGCGACATAGGTATAGAATGGCAGTAGTAATGTGACATCATTCAAAAAAAAATCTTGCAGTATTCTTGTATGCATATAAAATGATTATGAAATAATTAATTAATAAGGTAATTTTGAATTCTGATTTTTATGAACATATGAATGAATTTGATGAATATATAGATTAATCATTCTCTTGATCGATTTCAATAATTTTTAAATATATTATAGAAATCATCATTTTGAACAATTTTTTTTTTCATGAAATTATTTGTTTTTAGATATTCGTAAAAAATTAATTACTAGTTACTATTAGTGAATTTTGCCTATATTTATGGTGACAATGATCGTTTATCAATTGTTTATAATTTATATGTTTAAATAGATCATAGCGTGGCACCTAATGTTTAAAATAAAACTAATATTTAAATATATATTGATGAATTGATGTGATGCAATATTTATTCGATATATATATAAATATTATAGCGAATTTGGACATTTCATAGATTTTTTGAATCGTTCCAATTTATGGAATGAGAAAATAAAATATAGAATAATTTTTGAACAATTTAAATTACAATAACCGAAATTGTAATAATAATATCTATCGTTATAACTTTGATCATTATAATTTCAGTCTTCAAATTGTTTTATATTTTAATTTCATATTTCGCGGATAACAACTATAGAAATTCTTGAAGTATAAATTTTCGATTGAGTTATAATATGCCTTACAATTCGTTATGACAATAATTAAAATCATGCTAAAGTTTTCAAAATACAGTAATAAGATATTTATTAGAATAATTAGAAATTGAAAAATTTAATTGCTGCATTCATTTCTCAGCACGTTTATATTTTCTTATCAGCATTTTAATTCCTGATTTTCTCTTTCATTTATCCTTATTTTTATATAAATATATTTATTATTCTTTTCTATTTTTCACAATTTATAGAAAATAGAAAATTTTGAATTCTAATTAAATTATATAAGAATTAAAAATATATATCTTTTTTTAATAATTTCGAAATCAAAATTTTGAAATCAAATTTTTTGCAATTAATCATAAATTCATTAACTATATTTATATTTATTAAAATGAAAATTTATTGATTTTTGTTCTATGATATTCTATACTAATAATTTTGAAAATCGATATAATTTTAAAAGTTGCTTGGAATAGCAAAATTATATTTCATGATACATTTCATTTTCGAAATTATTATAATTTAGTTAGTATTCTTTGAATTTGTTTTAAAACAAATAAATTATTCATTCATAAAAATCAAATGATTATGATGATTCAATTTTTTTTATAAAATGTATATAAAATTATTGTATGGATTATGAGAAAAATAAATCAAATAATTGATGTGACTTTATTAAAACTAATATTAGATTATATTTATATTTAAACATAAATTATAATATATATATACTTTATCCAAAAATATATGAAGAAATATAAATATATATTTGATAATCTATAATATAAAAAAAATAAAAAAAAATGTTTATTGATATATTAGTTTATTATTCATAAAATTCATTCTTTTGTAACAATTAGTTATTTCAGTAAGTCAATGTAGATATCTACAATTGAATATTGATCAAATCGAAAAATATATTATAAATATAAATTTCTATACTTTGTTTTTTATAAGCTATATTAATTTATTTCTTGCTTATAATTTTTATAATAAAATTACATTTTAATTCCAACTATTATTAATTTTATAATTATTAATTTTATAATTTATACTAAACCGATATATGTTATATGAAAATGATAAGGTTAGATAAGCTTCGAATTTTAAAAATCAAAAAAATATTATATCAAAATATCAAAGATCGATATTTTATGTCTTTATATTTTTTACTTTTAGAAATAAAAAATACAAAAATGTTGCATTCAATTTATAATAATTCTTCTTATATCGACAGTACTATTATTTTATTCCATTCAAAATTAATAACATCTCATATATGTACAATAATATAGATAATCCCCAAACTAAAAAACAAAAATGAAATGATAGGTCTATTCTATATTTTGTCTGTAGTCTGTGTTCATGTGCTTTTTGTATTAAGAGAATTTTGTGGTTGCTTTGGGATAACGGAGTGTTTTCTAACTTTTTAATCAATTTATTTAATCGTTTATTTTGAAATAAGAAAATGGTTAGTTATTCTAAATATATCATATATTTTAAATATTAAGTTTTATTAGTAATTCTATGCATATTTTTGATAATATATTTAAACATGTGACAGCATAACCTTAATGACATTACTATGTTAAAAACATAAAAATATATCATGAATTCAGTTTTGAAAATTTGTGTGTTTTTTTCAATAATTTATCAATAATTTTAATTTTTTTTTTTTGTAATACTTAATATAATAATTTAAACTAAAATTAAATATTTTTTTGTGGTATTTTGTGGTTATGTTATTCCATATAAAATTTGGTAATGATAATTTTTAGATAAATTTATTTAAAAAAAAGATATCATATATAAAATATATTTAAAAATAATAAATTAATTACTTTATTGTAGAAACCCTTAATGTTACATGGGCACGAACGTGCAATAACACAAATCAAATATAATAGAGAAGGAGATTTATTATTCTCTTCTAGCAAAGATAAAAAGCCAAATGTTTGGTATTCTTTGAATGGAGAACGTCTTGGAAGTTTTAATGGGCATAATGGTTCTGTGTGGTGTATTGATGTTAATTGGGATACAACAAGATTTTTATCTGGAAGTGGTGATAATACATTAAGAGTTTGGGACTGTCAAACTGGTTTGCATCTTAATTTATTTATCTATTTTATGCACTATCATTTATATTTAAAATATTTATTATATTATAGGAAAAGAAATAGGTTTACTTCATACAAACAGTTCAGTGAGGACATGTAGCTTTAGTTACTCAGCAAATCTTGCTGTTTATTCAACAGATAAAGCTTTAGGACATCAATGTGAAATGTTTATTATGGATATTAAAAATGTTGATGCAGTTTTATCACAAGCAGATGCAATTTCTAGAATTGCTGTGAATGGCCCTAGAATTTCTGCTATTTTATGGGGTGCATTAGATGAAACAATTATTACTGGCCATGAAGATGGTGAAATTACTCTTTGGGATGTTAGGGTATATAATATATGTGTATTATTATTATATCATATAAAGATTAAATATTTAAAACTTCTGATAATTATATTTTTTTTATAGACAAGAAAAAAATTGACAAGTGTTAAAGGTCATAAATCACAAATAAATGATATGCAGTTCAACAAGGATGGTACTATGTTTGTAACTGCATCAAAAGATAATACTGCCAAATTATTTGATAGTGAATCATTAATGTTATTGAAAACATACAAAACAGAAAGACCTGTTAATTCTGCTACAATTTCTCCAATTTTTGATCATGTATGTATAAGATATTTGTAATGTATTTATCAAAATTTATAAAAAATTTATATGTTTATAGGTCGTTCTTGGAGGAGGTCAAGATGCTATGGATGTCACAACAACATCAACTCGTCAAGGAAAATTCGATTCTCGATTTTTCCATTTAGTATTTGAAGAAGAATTTGCACGTTTAAAAGGACACTTTGGTCCAATTAATTCTTTAGCATTTCATCCTAATGGTCGAAGTTTTTCAACGGGTGGGGAAGACGGTTATGTTCGTATTAATACATTTGACCAATCTTACTTTGACTTCCATTTTGAATATTAATTTTACGAAATAAAAGAAAATATATGTCAATCAAATAATGGTATAAATTATTTTTGTCCAATTTTTGATTTTAAAATATTCATATTTAATTTAATATATTAAAATTAAAGATTTACTCCATTACTTAAATTTATTGTTCATTTGTATAAAAAAAAAATTAATACATCATATTTGTAAAAATAATATCGAAACTAATATTACTAATAGAATAGTTTTAAATATTTAAGATGAATTATATTGAATATAAGTATATGTTTTTTAATATTTTCAATATTTAAAAAAATATTAATTTTTATATTTGAAATTCATTTTCAATAAATATCGCGCTTTTACTTGAGCAACATCATATACAATATATTCATTGTATAATAAGTCTGATTTTTTTGGTAATTTAACAGACACAGAAACACCATATGGAACTTCAACACCATCTTTCATTTTATAAACATTTTCAGGATCGGGTTGTGTTTGACCACGACCCCATGTTGAATGTTTACCATTCGGTAACTTCTCAATACAATCTGCATGATATCTCTCATACATATTACCTAATGCCACTTCACAAAGCAATAACAATCCTGTAGGATTTTCACTATTTGTACAACAATAATTTGCAGATTTAGAAACCATATCTGCGAAGTATATACCTTTACCAAACATATAACCAGTAACAGGAGCTTCTGGTGGAGCTATTCTTAAACCCTGAGAAAGTATACCAGCAAAATTAGTTGTTCTAGAACCATGCCAAAGTAACTTCTTATTATGTAGTTTCTTGAATGGTTTATATCTACTATCTTCGCCTTGTCTTTTAATAATAAATATATCTTCAATTTCAAGTTCATATTGTGTATGAGTCTTTGCATGAGTATTTTCTACATATTGTTTAATAACTTTATACTCTTCATTTTCTTTATCCAATATTTTAATTTCAGTATTTAATTGTTTATAATGAGCATCAAGTGGATTCTTTGTTGTATCTGTTTTAGCATACAAAAGTGAATAAGCAATCTCCATTTCAAGTAATGCATCTAACATTTCACATTTAGAATGAATTTCTTCCATTGTATTTAAAATTTTAGGTTCGGATATTCCGAAATTATGAGGTATTAAGTTATAAAATCTATTAGATGCGTCAACCAATTGAACTGAATCGAAATCTTTTTTTTTTAGTACTTCTTGTAGATCTTTTAATACTGAATATGCTTTTTGAATTTGTTTTTTAGACAATTTCCCAAGTGGCATTTTTTCTATATCAATTTCAAATTCTACCATTGCTTTTCTCATGTTTGCTTCATTAAAAATTAGTTTCATTAAATCTTGAATTGGTGGTTCTAATTCACTTTTAATATCAGATTCTAATATTTTTGTTGACATTTCATCTCCATAATCAATATCAACTGGATACATTTTATGAGGTACTTTAACAAAATATTCTCTTTGACTCCAGCAATTTCCACTTTTTTCTTCATATAATGATTCAAATTGTTGTATACATTCTTCTAAGGCTAAATTATCTAATTTTGAACCACCAATAGTTGTTCCTATTCTACCCCAACTTCTAAATAACCAATACTGATTTTTTTTATCATGTTTTAAAATTTGTAACTTATAAAAGCTATTTTTTTTAGTTTGTATATCTGAAAGTATCAATGTAACTGTATATTTATTTTTACCCTCTTGATATACATGTGCAGAATCTTGTAAACCACTAAGTGGATCAACAGTTTCACCTTTTTTTAATTGTAATTTCATTTTACCAGATCCTGACTTTTCATATATACTTTTACCTTTACTTTTTGAAGCACTAGATTTTTCTGCAATAACGTTAATTCTATCAGATAAATTACCACCCCAACTTGAAATAGTTTTTTTTTTAATGAGTGATATAGCAGATTTCGTATATTCTTTAGCTTCCTCAACAAAATCTTCAGTAATAATTTGAATATTAAAATTTTTAGCTTCTTCCATCTTTTTACTCATTTTATCTATTTCATGTTGTGTTGATATAACAGCAGTCACATGTTCATGAAGTTTTGATATTACATCTCCACCTAAATGCAAAATTTCTTTTTTCAAAATATCTTTATGTTTTTCTGTATGACCTATAATAACAAATTGCATATGCTTTAATGGTCTAGGTTTTGCATCAACTTTGAGTCCAGAATCAATTTCATCTTCTTTTTTTATTAAACTAGATGTTGAGGGTATAGACATCTTTATAAGTCGTTTTTTAACTTTGCATTTCAAAGATTTGCTATTAAATATTTAAATAATTTTAACTTCATTATATATATATAGGTTAATTTGTGAAAATAATTTTACAAAAATACTTACAGACTTGGGTATGATTCTTTTAAATCTGATGATATTATGAATTTTTTTCTTTTAGGATCTTGCGTGATATTTTCACATTTAGTCCATTCTGTTAAATCTCCAGTACATTTGTATCCAATGCCAGAATGATATACAAATTGTCCACTACATTTTGGACATGGTTTTAAAGCTCCAAAATAAATAGCATCTGATAAACGATCTATTATCTATAATAAAAAGTTATTTTATCAAATATTTTAAAAACTTATTTTATTGAATAATATTTATTTATTAATGTTTATTTACTTATAGTTGAAACCAAATTTATTAATAAAACACATACTGTAGATACACCTTCTGGAATTTGTTGTTCATTTTTTTCCAACATAGCAATTAGATCAGATTTTTTTATAGAAGATAATATATCTTTAATTGAAAATAATTCATCATTTTGTTTTTTCATTTCTTCCTCTTCTTTTACATCTATTGGTTCATCTTTAATTTTTTTAATTGGTGGAGCATCATCTGATTTAATCTTTGGTAAAGCATCTTTAAGCTTTTTTTGATCTTCTTTGGAAAGATCTTCTTTGCCAGGAAGTGTATCACCATTCTCATAAAATTGTAAACTTTCTCTTACTTTGATAAAGCAGTCAAGATGATGCCATCTATCTATACCACCATATCTTCTAGCTTGTTCACTTTCAAAATCTTTCTTTGATATCCTAATTTCTCCTTGTACTATTCTTTCCTCACAAGCTTTACATGTTGATTTATTAGATTTTGCATATTGAACTACAAAATCACGTAATGGACCTATATTTTTAGCTGAAGTACTTCCACGTTTTTTTCCTCTTCCAGATGCAGGTAATGGAAGGTTAATCGATTCCTCTATAAAAATTTAAGTTATAAGAAATTTTCATACAATATTATATGTAATTTATAATGTTATTATTAAGCAAACCAATTTTCTTTTGAAGTTCTTTTTGATCTTCCCAACGAATATTATCAAAATTAGCAATATCTGCAGTAGTTTTTGGTCTTTGTTTTGTAAAAAAACAAGGTGGATGATACCAATTTGGTATTTTTCCATCATGAACAGGACTCTAAAAATCAAAAGATATGACTTGATATTTTTTAAATGTAATAATTTTTCAAAAACATTATTCAAAATATACGTAAATTCAATAATATCATGAAAAATAATTCTTGTAAATTTTTACAATTTTATTATAATGAAATATAAAAAAAAATTTATAAAAATAAATCTATCTTCATAAATACATTTTTTATTTTGAACTATATTATTATTACATTATATAATGTTATTGATGAAATTATGTAATAATTGAAAATAATATATTAACAATTTATATTAATAATTAATAACAGTTATAAGGTATAAATTCATATTAATATTAATATTCTCGATATTATGTACCTGAATAATAACAGCAAGTCTTAAGGAATCCTTCTGAATAGAATTCTTACAATTTTTACAAGAAGATCGCGAACTTTTTGCGTATTCAACAGAATAAGGTAAATCAACATTCATTGTTACGTTATTTTTCGTTCAATAATCTTACTTTAAAACGGAATATCACATTAGAAGTAGTACATTCAATGAATATAGATAAAATGTATATTGCCCGCCAAATTGATACATTTAGAACCTTAATTTATTTTCTTTTTCTATTACTACTTATTTTAAATAATAATTTTACGATCTACAATAAAAGAAATTTATAATAATGATTAATATAATTTTATTTATTTAAATTGTCTATAGTTAAATTTCAAAAATATATCTTCGATATTTCTATACAAATTGATGGCCAATCGAATTTAAACCGGAAATAAAATACTATTTACTATGAATTTTAGAACTTACCTTAATTATAATTTTACTGTTTGAACATCGTAGTTTTATAAAAAAAATTATGATCTCTAAATATTTTTTTTAATATAATTTGAAAATTTTTTTTACAAAAATATATTTTTTAATTTTTTATAATTTATATTCAAACTGATAATTAAAACGTATATTTATTTCAATATATCATATAAAAATATATTTATTTTAACGTAGTACAAGTAAAAAATATTTTTCAAAATATAATTATTTTTCTATATGTACTAATTCATTATTATATTATATTA
>NW_006263408.1:1155617-1157674 GCF_000469605.1 Apis dorsata
TCATTAAAATACATAAAATATTTAAAATAAATTTACATGCAAATACAAGTATATTTTATTGCAAGTATAATCTAAAATATATTATAAATAAACTACAAATTGTAATACAATGTTGGTATACTTTATTTTTATAATCATATAATATTGTACAAATTATTACAGTAAAGTATATATTTTTGTAATTACGACTATGAATGTTTTTCTGTTTTACCAACATATTTTGCCATAAAAGTGGCTGGCAAATGGTAGTAGAATTAAATAATACAACCATACAATGTAAAAATGCACTATGTTATTTTCTTTGTTGAATGCAAATTTTTCCTCTAAAATTATTTCCTACGATAACGTACAAAACTTATTAAGGAAAAATCGAAATTATTAAATTAAATCTGTTACTTCTTTCGACTATCTACATATTCATATAAGTCTATTATAAATCCATAGTGCTTACAAGAAGATAATTAATTGTCCCTTCTTATATCGCTATTACTATACTAGAATAATTTTACATATTTATATATATAATATTTTTCTAGATATTATATATATACATATATAAATATATATGTTTAAATGTCGTGATGTTCATACTAACAAGTTCGGTGTTCCATGACAAATTGATTGTTTCAACAGAAAAAATGTATACACATATGCGTGCCATCCTATTTTATTGATATAATCGTTTATATTATATTCTATGTTAATGTACATTTTTGTTTATATAAGAGCGCAAAAATAAAACTTAATATTTTATTACAATGTCTGCGACGAAAAATTTCAACTTATAGAAGTAGATACAATTTACAACTTCAAAAAATTTTTGATTTTATAACTTACTTCATACACACAACTTTATGAAATATTACAAATTAAGCAGAGAATTATAAATTCCATATTCGTCGCTTAAAAGTATGATGGCGAAATTAAAAAAAGAAGTATACATTTGATAGAAAGAAAAGTTAGAAAAACTATTGGTACTTGTTATCCACCAAAAAACATTGCGAAATTATCTAGGGCACTCCCGTTGATTAATACAATTTGTTTGTATATTATTCAGAAATTGCTTCGCAACATGACGCGTAGACACATCGAATATATGGAGTAAGGACAGTTTATCGTTTATTGCCCTACGTAATCGTATTAGCATTAATAACAAAATAGAATTAATTCAAATATATTTGTCTTAGAAAAAGAATTTATATTATTAGTCAATTTACTATTCAAAAGTGATTCGCAGTATGACATGTGAGTGTCGCATAAAATGTAAATATTCTTCATATTTATAGGTTTTTATAGGCGTGTAGGTCAGGAATATGCAGCTCTAGGATTAACCAAGGAATTAGACTGAAGGCCACCCTTTAATATTTTTACAGTCTATTTTATCTATGTCTGATAACAACAATAAAAATTCTTAAATAAATATATCGGTATAATCATTGATGGAATATTATTACGCAATCAACTAGTTTTTTTGCCAAGAGTTGTAGGTTTAGTTGTAGGTTGTAATTGCGTCTTAAGCATAATATGCATACACATGTACACGGCACGTCAGTCATTGTATACTACAATGACCAGTATGGAGTACCACAAAATTACGTGAAATTCATTAAGACAAGACACATGTATCACTCTGCTGATCATTGCTATTTTCCTCTGCCTTGAGATGTACCCGACCTGGTTGTAGGTTTTGCTGGTTGTGGAATAATCGTAATTTCATCATTGATCTTCAATGGTTTAAGAAGGGAGTCATTGGATCTGGACGATGGAGATGAAGGTGTATTCTTCTTGTCCATTACTCTTTTAGCTACGACACTATGCGCCGAATATACGTGATTTTCAAACTGCTTATACATTCCAAACGTGGCAGTGCAAACTGTACATTTATAAGATAGATGTGCTGGTTTTAATGTCATTCCATGATCTCGCGCAACATGATTTAGTAATTTCCATTGATATACCTAAAAATTAAGATCCATAGCCCTCAAGTATCATGTTACCTTAATTATTTTTCAATCTGATACGCATATAATTTCATATATTCAATAAATATAAAACTT
>NW_006263408.1:1157913-1166895 GCF_000469605.1 Apis dorsata
ATGTAACTAAGCCATGAGATCCAAGTAAATGTCTTTCCAGACCCTATAATAATAAAAAATTTAATATTATTATAATTTTATTTTTATAGATAATAATATATTAAAAATTTATAATAAAAATATAATACTTTGGAATAATATTAATTTTTTTTTAAATAATAAATATGCATATTAATATATGTATTATGTATTATTTATTATGTTAATTTATATTTAAATTTAAATTTAAATATGAAATTTATTTAAGAAATAATATATTTATACATACCTGGTCTGTGAAAAACCGAAATTGACATTTTTGACAATTCAATGGAGGTCTATTATAAATCATCTTTGGATGTATTTTAACTTTGTGAATCCACTGCATATGATTACGTAGTTGTTCTAAATCCTGAAAGAAAAAAATAATTTATAAAAAATATATCAATTGTATAGTGATGAAATAGTGAATAAAATATAATTTTATAATATATAAAACATAATAATTATAATTATAATAATTTAATTACAAAAAGTATTATTAAAATTATTTAAATATGAAACAATAAATTGAATAAATCTCATAATTCATTGTTTTTCTTGAATTTAATTTCTTTTTTAATAGCTTAGATATTATTTTTTAGTTTTTTATTAATATTTTCCACTTTTACTTAAATATTTTTTATTAATAAAAATATTCTTGAATTTTCATTAAATATTCTATTTAATTTATTTTTCAAATTTAAATTATTTATTTAAATCTTAACTTGAAAATAATTTGAAAATAACTATATCAAAAATTATATAAATATTAAATTATATAAATATAAATTTTTAAAAGTGACAATCATAATATTAACTTTTTGAAAATTCATGAAAAATAAAATAAAATAATAAATGCACTCTATTCGATACTTAGATACATATTTTTCTAATATAATTAATGATAACAAATATATCTATATAAATTCATAAAAAATTTGAATATAATAAAAATTTATATTATAAATAAATAATTAAAGATCATCATAAAGATATGAGATATTATTTTATAAAAATTCAACAAACAAAATTCAACATAAATCTAATATAATTTACCTTAATATACCCATCGCAAATTTCACATATAACAAATGTGGTTTTTCCTCCAGATTTTGATGAAGTTCCAGAACCAGGAATAGAGGATTGAGATGTTGTACGTGGTAATGGAGTTATAGATATACTTGGTTGACTTAACAATTTTGCTGTAGGATTTTTGGGACTTGTTGTTGTATTCTGAAAAATATAAAATGCATTATTTTAAATATAATAATATTTAAGAAAATTAATTATTTTTTGATTGAAAAAGTTTTTGATTTAATTAGGTTATTGCCAAACACACTATATCTCATCAAAATTTTTTTATTTTATGACTACTTTTATTATTTACATTATTATTTATTTTATTATTTACATTATTGATCAATTTTATAACGATAATACAAAAGGTTATAAAAATTCTCAATGAATTATATGAATATCAAGAAAAAAATTAAATATTTGCAAGATATTATAAGGATCAAAATATACTGCTGAAATTAATAATTACGAAACTAATTGCACTGCACACTAATGATATGTTTAGCCATAACTTTACATATATTGTTAAATCCTATAAGCAATTGTGTACAGCTTTAATTAATATATAAATCTCAAGAAATCGGTTATGAAAGCCATTTTTCACCTGCGAAACATGTTATCCATGCGATCACAAACTTTATAAAATCAATTTAATCTTCCTGATAGGTTCCAACAATTATTTACCTGTGATGAGGACAATCTAGAGAGAGAGTCGATTACGTTGGGTACAAGTGCAATGGGTGTGGGTTGACCGGAACTGCCGCTACTGCTACTCACTCCCGAGACAGCCGACATGACAGTCCCAGAGCCACCCACCACCTGTCACCACCCATATATTTTTTTACTAATTCTTAAATTTTTATTTACTTGAATTTGTGAACCTGTAGCTTTTTATAAATATCGATAAAAACAGAATGGTTTCGATGAAAATTCATAGAAAAAAATTAATATATGCTGCTGTTAATGGATAAATAGAAAATAAAATATCTAAATGTGAATTATAAAATAAATATATAATTTAGATTTTTTCTTCTCATAAGATTAATAAATTAATCATTTTTTAAATGCAATATACAAAATATAGTGAAATCACTTTTTTAAATACTTTTTTATACATACAACATATTGATTAATAATATAATTATTATAAAAATTTTCAAGGAAAGACATAAGCATAAATAGATATCTGTGTGTATATATGTGCATATCATATGTGTGCTTATACATTTTAATTAAAATTAAAAACTAGATTACTTTAAGGGCATGACTTTACATCATTATCATTGCCCATACTATTAAAAAAATTACAATAATGATATTAAAATATATTTAATATGCAACATAATTCCAAAATATTTAAAAAAAAATTATATATTCCATATATTATAAAAATACTTCAATGCTTTTCTATTATTAATAGATAAATTATAAGAAATAAAAATATTTTTACCTGAAATATTTGGTTACTACCAAATTGATACGAAGTAGGGACTAACAAACCAGATGATGTTGGACGATACATCATTCCTGCAACATTATCTAAAATACAAAATATATTACAATCAAATTTATAAAATCAATATAACTTTATATATTATTAATATATAATATATATTAATTTTAAATAATAAATAGTTACCTTGTCGCATTGTTGTACCACCTGGTCGTAACGTTTTCAAATCTGAATATCTTGGTTGCATAGGTGGCCGTCCTCTTCCGCGACCAGTGACTGGAGCAGGAAGTAATTTTGGTAAAAGTGGTTGAGGTCCTTTACCACTCATTGCCATTGCAAGTGCACTGGGATTAGTTGGTGCAACAGGCCTTGCTCGATTTAATCTTGGAATTTTTGCTGGAGGTTCCCAATCAGCAGCTGGTTCGAGATTTTTTTCTGGTCTAAATTTCTTAGTACAAGCAAGTATATGTCGTGTTAATTTCCCTTTTTGGTTATCCTCAAATGGACAATTAGGACATTGATGAAAAGCTGGACCCCGTTCCAACCTCCCGCGAGTATTATGTTCTGCTTCCATATGGAATAAAATATCATGAGGACTACGCACTTCAATTGGACAAAAATTACACTTGTAGACATAATTGCGCATATGTGGAGTTTCTAAATGATGTTGCATGACTAAAGTTGATTCCGTTTTAAAATTACAGAATTCACATTTTTTCAGTTCTAAATGGAATGGTTCATTATTTTCTTTACTAAATTCTAAGTTCTTAATGAGCGAATTTATAGCTAATTGAGTTTCAGCCGATGTGCTACCTTTGCCCTGTTTACGTTTTTGAGTCCGTAAAAGATCAGTTTGCACATATTCTTGAACAAGATTCACTCCAATTTGCATGAAAAATTTTCCCAATGGTAAATCAAAATATGTTAGTACTTTATTCCTATCATCTTGCCGTATATCTTGTTTATCACTTATGTTACTAAATCCAGATTCAGTTATATCTAATGAATTGTCACCTCTGTCTTCATCTTTTTTACTCTTACAGTTTCCTTCATTTTCACTTTCTTCACTTTTATCCTTATTTTTTTGATTCATATCTAATGAATCTTCATCACATTCTTCTCTTTTATTTTCTTCTATGCCTCTTTGGCTTCTTTCTTCCTTTTCTTGTTCTTCTAAACATTTTTCCAATTTTGTAACAAATTCTTTTAATGGTTTCAGAGGTGGTTTTTCATATACATATGGTACTATAAAAGATGGTGCTTCTACCACAAACATATCATCAGTTAAAGTAGGTAATATAGGAGGCGTTACTGTTGGTGTTACTGTAGTCATACTAGTAGTTTTAGGGCTCAATTGTGCAGTTTTTGATGTCATGGGCACTGGTGTAATAGTTGTCCTCATATTAGGATACATAGTTTGTGTTGTCATTCCCATTGGAACTACTGAAAATGAACTAGTACTAGAAACAGTGTGATGGGGTTTACTGCTACTCACAGGAACACCACCACGCCCAGAGAGTATAGAATTTGTGTCTATAATAACTAAAGTAGGTTCTTTTTTTCCTCCTTTTACAGATTTACTACCAGCAGCAATTTCTACCAATCGTTTAGTGTCATTAACTACAATAGTAGTTTTACTATTTTTGACTGGTGATTTTAATTTAGAATTTTCTTTGTCTTTACTATCAACACCAGCTAAAGGATCTTCTGGCTTAATTTCTTCAATATCTGAACCATCATCATCCACTTCCTCTTCTATTTCTTTTTCTATATAACTTGTCCTCTTTATATTACGAGAACTTCTTCTTGGCGTAATACTACTAAGATCTACTTGCTTTCTAGATTTTCTTTGTTTTGAATCTTTATTAGCACGTTCTGGTGAAGTATTGTGACCATTTTTTGCACTATCAGTTATTTCTTCAATATCAGGACTATCGCAACTTCCATTTTCTTCACAGATTTTCACATCAGATGTATCCATGCTACTATCAGCAATGTCACTACTGACATTAATTTGTAAATCACTACTGCCTGATGAATCTTTATTATCTTTAAGGGCAGAATTTTTCATAGTGAACACATCATCATTATCTGAATGTATTTCTGTTATATTTTCATCAAGACATTCAACATCTGAATTATTACTTTGTTCATCAACTTCCATAGATTCACATGATGTGTTTTTACACTTATCTTCAGTCTTAGACACTTCACTAAAATTGTTTATCTCACTGACACCCTCTGAGGATTTAGACATTTTAGAGTCATTTTCTGACTCTGACATTTCACTTCTTTTACTTCTACTTTGTGCTATCCCATTCTGTTCACTATTTTCAGGTTCTAAATCCCTTTCTTCAATTTCAACTTCCATTCTATGTTTGTCCTCATCATCTTCATTTCCATTTGCCTCCCTTTTTTCTTTTACTACACTACTAATTTCTTTTGACACGAGTTTGGATATATTAGTATCTGCATCAATGAATTCTTCCTTGTCATTATAATTTCCATTAATCCCATTTGGAATCACATCTGCAAAATATAATAAAATATGTTTATACAAAATGTTAATATTTTTTTTATGTTAAATATATATCATATTTAAATATTACATGACAAATAAAGAAAACTATTAATATTTTTCAATAATCTAATTACAGATTATTAATCAAATTACTAAAATTATTTAATGAAATGTATTTATTGATAATTATTAACATAAATTAAAGAATATAATTTAATATATATTAAATGAGAAATATTTCTATACGATATAAATAAAGTACAGTTTTTTAATGACACCCAAATTTAATTAAATGATAATAGAATAATGTCAAGAAAAAATTAAAAATCTAATGTCATTATTTAACAATAATCAAAAAAAATGTGAAATAAATATAAAAATGAAAATTGAAAGAAATCAGAAGGCTGTTCTAATAATTTCAAACAAGAATGGAATATTATACCTTTAAGAATCTTATCAGGACTAGCTTGAGACGAGTCCTTAATAGGGGGTTCTTCCAGCGTGCCTTCCATGGGGCCACCACTGTGCAGTTGATCTAAACAATTAATAAGAACACAGGAATAAGCGGCTCGTGGCGACGACGCGTTTCATTACATCGACGATATGAACGCGAGGGCGGGGAAAGAGAGGGAATTTTTAGCGGGGCCGAATTTTTCAAAATGGCGCTGCGAATTCCGTACTCCTATTTCCTTGTTCCCATAACCAACAAAGTTCGTAGTATGTTACTCTCCAGTCGACGCGTTACCGAAATGCGTTCACTTGGTTTGGAAAAGTTTTGGCACACACAGATTATAGAAACGATTAAAGAACAGAGAACTACTAATGAATAAAAATGATCGAATAAGCGAAATCCTGTGTAGTAGCTTGAATGGTTAGCGTCTCTCAGTCAGTCACCTGCACTCGCTAGCCACCGCGTCCGAGCGCCAGCCAGCCAGCCAGTCAGCCCTCCACCGTACCTCTCTTCACTCAACCTTCACAACCTACCAACCTACACCTATATCTACAACTTACACATCGAACTTTCGCCTTTCCTATACATTCACATATATGTAAACATACACGCAATCATACGCACACACGCCTTAATCGTCCATAGGTGAGCGCGCGAGCGCACAACCTTCCGAACTCTATACTACATGCCGGACAACACGCCAACCACCTACAGAACAACCCTATGACCTACCGAATCTGAATATGACAGATTGATTTCCTACGACAATACAACATTTAAATGAATTTCCTTACAAATATTCAATAGTTTACATCCATGTGACAAGAAAAACTGTGACAAACAAACATTCTAATATAGACGAAAAAAGAACTAGATAAACGCATACCATTTTGTTAAATTATGTATATATATAAATGTGATCCATCCGATTAGCGTTTACATCCAAAATCCTACTAGAATTTTTCCATTTACTGCTTATAGTCATGTCAAACACTCCGAAACTTCGTTGAAAAAAGTTTTTTGCTTATCTAGTGTATAAAATATAATAAAATTAAGATAAACTTTCTTTTTTAATCCGTTTAAAAAACACAACACATTCTTTTAAAAAAATCACATTCTCCTAAAAGATGCTGAGCATACTTTAACCTACACGAATGCTTAACTTGATGCAACATGCTTCATCGTTGAAAATAATAGTATTATTTGGAATTCGGAAAACGCGAAAAAGAATTCGAGTGATTGAAGACATAAGGAATTCCATTCAGTATGCTCGTTCGGGACATGTCTCGTGCTACTTAACTCGCTATCCACGAATCCCGGCAGATCTATGAGGTAATGGAACGCGTACTCCATCCATCTCCTGTCACCAGGCACAAATATACGCACCTGACCGCTTGCTGTCCTAAACAATTTTCTGATACCGCGACATTTTCACAACCTGCAATCTTCAGTGGCGGCGGTGGAGTTACGATTTGTCCTTATACACACGATACACGATTTATTCACAAAACCTGTAAATAGTGAACATTCATCGCTGAAAATTAGGCACCAGAGGGCAGGCGCGACGTTGGAAACGTTAAAAAGTTATGCCCAGGGCCGTCGCAAAAAAATGGGTTCTTTTTTATAAAAGTTAAATAGAAATAAAATTAAAAAGAATCGCAAAATAAACAAGAGATTTAATAATCTCTGTTTTATTTCAACTATTTTATCACTATATAACTGTTTTTTGTATGAATGGAATTAATTTGAAACAAAAATTAATAATATAATATAATAAAAAGAAAGAAAAAATATTGATTTAATTAAATACTGAGTAATTTCTTTGCTTGTATTTTAAAAATAAAATAACAAAACTGGATTCTATCTATCTGTGATACGTTTGTTTATTTTATAAAAAAATATATTTAAAATATTTAAAATATATAAAATAATTATGAATTATTTAAATGTTTTAATAATTTAAAATATATAAAAAAAAACATGATTCAGTCATTTTTTATTTTAATATGCTATACATATTAAAATAAAGAAATATATAATTATATTAATTATACTTAAATAAACAAAATTAGAAATATTAATATATAATATATATTTTATTTAGTTGATTTGAAAAATTCTGCAATTTTAATAATTTATATTAATTATTTAAAAAATTCTACTGTAATTTTAATATACAATATTTCTCTCAGGATTCTTCGTATATTGCTGATCATGCACTTAAGCAAAATAATGATGCAAGATTCAAAGAATAAATACTTTGCTTAAATATAATTTAAGAGATAAATTATTTACGAATTTCGTTATCGGATCGATAAATTAAATATAAAAATAATGATAATAAAATATATTATAAATTCCATTAAATAATTTTCAATTCGTAAATGTTATTAAAATATTTAATATAATTTAATTAAGTTACGTATGTTAATGGCAATCGATATATCATAAATGAATTATATTATTATAATGATAATAATCTATTTATATTACAATTTATCAAAGAGATATAAAGAGCAATGCATACATTCAAAACAAATAAAACAATTCTATTGAAAAAAATCTATTTAACAAAAGATAGGAGTTAAAAGTATGGGAAATGCGCAAGGGAATTGAGAGGATTGTCACGGCCCTGGTTATATTGTGTTATTCGGTATCAAAACTATACAAATCATAAAATCCAACAAATCAATCGCAAGTCCCTTGGCGTTCTTTTACAAATAATATTTTGTTTTTATCTACGATCAGAAGCTGAAACACTCATGTTTACTGATTCATTGAAATTTAGAAAGCTGCCGCCATCTCTTCATAAGGGCTGGCTCAACTGTCGAACAGCTGCCGTGGTGGTCGCTAGCCGATCGCGATTATCCCCACAAAGAGGACTAATAATCAAAACACACACACATCGCAAATGCCGCGCTATTTAAATTCACTGACCGTTCGTAGCACTGATAAATATTCGGCTACACATGCAACTCCTTCGACACTTGATATACACCGTTTTTATATCAGAATTATTCACATATACTTTGTGTTTATTTGGGTTCGACGTCACGGATCCTTCTTACCTTCGTCGTCGAAAACTGCCAAGATGGCGACGATAATCACGTGACCGTAAATTTTATGACGTACGTGTAATGTTAAAGGGACGAAACGACCAGTAGCGTTTGTTATATATAGTCACGTGATCTGGTACACGTGCACATCCAATGAGAGGCTCTCTCAAGAATAAGGACAATCTGCAATTGCAACAATGTATAGTAATAGGGTTGACTAACAAGTCCCCGCCCTTTTCTGTAGATTTCTTCATGAGACACCCCTGATACGAGTAAGAATATTTAAAAATTTTATCATTTTTATAAATTTAGTTATATAAAATATATTTGTATGTGTGTGCGTATAATTAATATTTATTTATATTTAATATATATTATATATTATATATATATTATATTTTAT
>NW_006263408.1:1167325-1173180 GCF_000469605.1 Apis dorsata
TACATAAATGTATTTTATATAATTTTGTTATAATAAATAATATTTATATTATATATTATAAAGTTTATAATATATATATTAAAAATATATTTGAAATATTTTTCAGAATACATATAATAAACTTCATTTTATATTTTATATATTTTAATTATAAAAATATTTAATATACATAAGCATTATAAATTATCATCATCATTTTCATTGAAAGATAATATAACTTTTTCTTGTTTTGTTTTTTTTATTTTCTTTTTTACTGGTTTATCTGCTGTTTCTAATTCTGTTGCTGTTATTTTGTTTTTTCTAAATATAATTCGTTTAGATAAATCTGCAGGAGCATTAGCCTCTTCTACAATATAATATTGATATATAATTTATCTTTTATTACTTAATATTACAAGTTATGAAACTTATACCTTCTTCTTTTTTTTTCTTATATGCCTCTGCTTGCTTTGCAGTTAAATGTTCAGAATTTAATACAACTACAACAGGTTTCTCTTCTTCACGTTCTTCTTCATCATTATCTGAATCTTGTGGTAATATTTCTCTCTATTTTAAGACATTATTTAAATAATTGTTTATACTGATTATAAATAAGCACTTATTATAATATATTTAATGATTTAATGATAAATATTTTTTATTATAGTATATAATTATTAATACATAATTACGTTATAGTTAATAATTTTAGAATTAAATAATAATTCATGTATAATGAATAATAATAAAATATAATACCTTCGTATCGATTGTAGGACCTTCCTTATATCCGATTTGTTCTTTTAATTCGCGTAAAAATTTTGGTTCATTCGGTTTAATATATGAAACATTATGTTTTTTTCTAGACATTATATTGTCTTCCTGTTAATATTTGAAAATATAACCTAACTTAAGGATATCACTAAATAGTATTATATATAGGCATAAACGCATATTCTACATAGATTGGAAAGTAAGATTTGTCTAGTAAAATTTACTAGTATATTAATCTTGTTTGGTTGGTAGGAAGGAAAAATAGGAATTTTTATGCAAATTGATTTCAATCATAAATATATATTTTTATAAAAAATGTTAAAAAAAAAATGAAAATTTTAATTTAATTTAAAATATATTTAATATTATATAATATTTAAAATTAAATTAAAATATTTAAAAATCGAAAAATTCAAATATGTTTATTTTAAGATTATATGTTGCTGTTTCATGGAATTATAGAATAATATCAAATTCGAAATAATATGCTTTGATAATTTATTAATTTCGTGATAACGATAATAATACTATTAACGTTTTTCACAGTTTACAACTGTTTTTAACCAATCATATAATCAACTATCGATAAAAATTTAAAAAAGATTTAAAAAGCGCCATGAACATTTACATATCTATTATCCTTTATCATATTGTCCGGAAATATTAGTAGAAAACCATTCGTTGGTCAAATGATAATTTAGTTAACCAAAATCATAACGAATCGTATATGTCCCAAAAAGTTTCAAAAACGATGGTCCGTTCCTTTATCGTTCGATGAGAATATAATAATGTCACGATATAAAGCTGAATATAAAGATTTAAATGCGAACAAGTCCGATATACGATATACGTTAAATACGTCGTCGTTATTCAGAACTTGATACATATAATAATTATATGAGTATCTTTATTAGAATACAATTTTCAATGAAAAGAATGATTTACAGACGCGTCATTTCAGAATTATTTAGTGCCCTTAATTTCCCATCCGAATGGCTAGATCGACGATGTCGAATTTGAGCGTGCGTACTAATAATATATCCACCTTCCTCTTGTCGATTGTGTTTCTCCACTTGAATAACCGGCATACATCGTGGAGCTGGCCCATCTAAACATTCACAACTCAAACTGGCATCTAACTCGCCTTGATATGGTGGCGGTATTAACAAACTTTCGGTAGATTTAGTTGGCTGAAAGTGTCTGCTAGAACTGCCCGAATATGTAGTACCACTACTTGTTCGTCTTTGAACAGTACCAGTTGGCGTTTTCGCTCGTCCATGCGCATTCTTTCCTGGTCTTTCGGCGCTATGCGTTTTTATAGTAGCCGTATCCAAATAACCATATCCGAAACCGTAACCACCGAACGCCTTGGTAGTCAGATTGTCCCAGGATTTTGGTTTGGCATACTGAAGGCACGGTGGTGGTCGTTGATGTACATTTGGATCCCAATAGAGAGTATCCGTGCTTAGGCTCGTTGAGCAAGAGGCTACGCTTTCAGCTGCGGTCGAAATATCGCTGCTGGTAACAGAATGTAAACTATGTCCTGATGTGCGCGAGCAGTTATGTGTACCATGTGGTTGTTGCTGTTGTGTCTGGTTCGATTGTACATGATGATGCTGGACTTGTTGCTGTTGCTGCTGTTGTTGTTGTTGCTGCTGCTGCTGCTGCTGCTGTTGTTGTTGTTGCTGCTGCTGTTGCTGATGATGATTTTGTTCATTCTTCGCTCTTCTTTGTTTTTCTCGACGTCTACGACTAGGTACACAATTAGGATCACAGCATGGACTGGCTAAATCGTATGCGTCTAAACTGCCGCTATCTGATTGTTCTCTACGACGACTGGCACTTGAAATACAAGCAACGCATAAACTATTTTGCGGAGGAGGGTGAAGAGGAAGTGGATTTTCACCACTACTAGATTGTTGTTGCTGTTGTTGACAAGATTTGTGCGATTTCGATTTGGCCGGTGTGCTATTCATTCCGTTTGCTTGATGATAACTATGTCGTGACGAAACAGTCATTCCTGATTCGCTCGACATCTTCGAGAGAAAATGATGATGATCGCTTCGTGAACGGGGAGGCCCTACCGTTACTAGGCAAGCGGTGTTTCGAGGAACTAGACATGGTCGTCCATCTGGAAACTATAAAACCATCCATTATTATTTTTTTTTTTTTTACTAAAATCTAAATAATCTGAAATATAAATGATGTTTTTAATATACCACATTGTAAAATAACAGATGTTCCGTAGATGTAGCCGGTCGACAGCATTGAATTGTAGAAGAATTGAAACTTGACGATGGTGATGGTTGATTAGCGTTACTAGTAATTACACTATTAGGCGTTCTTTTACGGGCTGGCAGTGAATGGGTTTTCCATCGACCCATGAGAATAGATCGTTCCCTCTCACAGAGTCTTTCTAGCTCACCAAGGCGTGATTGTAGAGCACGTTGTAGTTCAATATAACGCATATGCAATTCCACCTGAAAAAAATCATCGATATTGTACGTTCAAATCTG
Source organism: Apis dorsata (assembly GCF_000469605.1). Taxonomy (NCBI): domain Eukaryota; kingdom Metazoa; phylum Arthropoda; class Insecta; order Hymenoptera; family Apidae; genus Apis; species Apis dorsata. The sequence goes on from NW_006263408.1 coordinate 1,170,595, forward strand.
AAATCTGATAAATTCAAATGGTTATCGGTCTTATTGATCTTCTCGATATTTACTTTTCTTACACAATCTTCAAAAGATACAACCATTCGCATTCTAGTATCACAGTTTTTTATGAAATTGACTAATGTCTTATGATCCGCTCTGTCCATTTCGTGGCCGTTTATCGAAAGTATCACGTCACCCTCTCGCATACCTGCTTTGAACGCTGGTCCATCGTATTCCACGTAATCAACATACGTGACCATCTCGATTTCCTGCTCTCGCTTGTAATGTATCCCGTAACTCTGTCCAATTTCAATTGTGATTCAATTAAAAATTTTATATTTAAATCAAAGTTTATATTTTTTTTTTTTGAAATAATAAAAATTCTAAACAATATATTACTATATTTCATGAAACATAATCACAGAATAAAATTAAGATATAATTAAAGAAGATACATACAGATGTTATTGCATGATATTGGATGAACGAGGAGATTACCTGTAACGTGAAACCGTATGTGCCATTTTTCTTCTCAACGATAATGGTACGACGACGTCTGTCTTCATCCGCTCGTGTTACTCGATCTGACTTTGATCTTTCTAGCACAGCCTAGAAAAAAGTATGATACTGGTAAGTTCGTATGATAAACGGAAAACAAAGAAGCCTCTATTATCATTCTCTAACATCGCATTACTTCGTCTAATGGAACATATTCGTTCCTATAAACTAAACAAATTTTTACTAAATTATCTAATACATCCTAAATGTAGCGTTGCAACGAAATTAACGTAACCCAAAACATACGATGCATTTTTGGAAATAGTTGCGCGATAATCGGGATTAATTAAAACAAAATGAACAGACATATCTACCAACATGAAACGCAAAAAACTGGTACAACAAACGATAACAATAACAACGACAACAATAACAACAACAATAACAATAACAAAAAAAATAAGAATCAGATAATAAGATTCAACACACGTTGTGCAATCCACAGAATTTCCTTGACCACGAAAAACAACTCGAAATGGGCAACAAGAAACTGCTCGAGGAAGGCTGTTTCAGCAAATAAAAATCATTCTTTCGATACACGAGTCGATGTAATAACATTACACATTCCACGACACCACTCCATTCCTCCTCGTCGCTGTTCTCAACGCCGGCACGGTGTTGTTGCCCGGCCACCTCCGTATTCTGCGGCGAGTTGTTCATGATCCTTTGAAACGTAACACAAAGAAACAGGAGCGAGCGAATCGAATTATCCCCGAAGAAATATTTCTCTGTGCGCGGATTCGATCACCACCTGGGGAGGGGGGGAGGGATCCTACGTGGCCGTGTGGTTGAGACGTGGTGCAAGCTAGGTATCAGGGCGTACGCGCGTTTCTTATTCACTTTCGAACGTCAGCTTCACTTTCACGTTTCTTTCTCTCTCATTGTGCTTACATTTCGACAGGCGACGCCAGCCAGCCAGCCAACCAGCCAGGCCGCGAGGTTAACGTGCGTTTAGGCGCGATTATATATGTGCTCTTTTATTGTTATCTTCCTTCCCGGCTGGTGTCGCCGGTTCCCAATGCGCTTGCCCGACAATATCGGCTTACAACCCCGACCGTTCGGTGGTAAGCACTGAGGGTGGTGGAGGAAAGAGAGAGCACGCGCAGTCTCATCATCCAGTGATCCCTCCTCTCTCACGTTCACCCTTCGTTCCTTCCTTCCGTCACCTTTTGTCACCCACCTTCCTTCCCTTCTTCTCCCTTCCCTTCCCTTCGCCTATGCGGGACAGGAATAACTTCTCGCGTGCAATGTCCTTGCGGTTTGCACACCACCGATGATTTGTTTCCTCCAGGAATCGGTGTCAGGGAACATCAAATCGGTATCAAGTTTTCTCTTTTTTTTAATGCAACTTTCTTTCCTTTTACGTTTATTGACACCTATTACGAACGGTGTTCATAATAAGTCAGTTTTATACGTATACTTTTTTTTTACTTTATTATATTGGAGATCGTTGAGGTTTGTTAAAATATTTGCTATTTCTTTGCTTTGAATGATAGTGTACGAAGGAAAAGTAATTTTAAAAAGGAGAGATATGGTAATATGTTAAAATAAATAAATTATTTAAATAAATAAGGAATAATCAAATACACGCGTCAATATTAAGTTCTTTTTTTTTTTTTAATTTAAATAATAATTTGTTAGATGTATTTATTTGTTGATAATTTATTTTCTATTATACATATGTAATCGGTTTTATATTAACAGTATTTTGAAGAAATTCTTTCATTTTTAGGTCGTTTTTGTTACATAGAGTATTGTGATATTTAGCAAAAGAATAATGAAAGAGAATGAAAACTGGTGCAAACAGGGAGAACATCCCACTCTTTCTTTTATGTTTCTCCACTATTTCCATTTCTGTACTTCGCCGAACTGTACCCCGAACGACGAAAATAACATGTCATGACGTCGTTGTCGTGGATTTCGATGTATTTTTATAAATATCTCGACGAACAGAGAAATAAACTGCCTAATAAAGAAAATAAGAATGAAAATGAAAATGAAGGAAAAGAATAAAAAAAAAAAAAAAAGCACAGAAAAAGAATG
>NW_006263408.1:1173378-1180268 GCF_000469605.1 Apis dorsata
CTATTTCTTCTTCTTTTTTTCCGTGCTTATCTCTTTCTCAGGCTTTTTCGTTTCTTTTTCTTTCACTGTGACTTTTTCTTTCACTGTGACTTTTTCTTTCACTGTGATTTTCTCCACCGGTGGGGAAATTGTAACCATTGGTTTTTGCAAAGGCGGTAGAGGTGGAGGCTTTGGTTTTGGAACTGGGACGTGTCTGCACAAATTAATCACTCGTTTCGTTAAAATTTCGATTTTATATTAATTCTTAATTATGCAACATTTATTCATTATATGATCAGACATTTTTGTAGTGTATTTAAAATAAATCCTTCATTTCAATAAAATTCAAATTTTTAAAAATCAGCATTCTTTTATCATTTGTTACTTGCTCGTTAGATAGAAAATAAAATACATATATTTAAATATTTTACGAATAATTGATCAATTATGCTAAGCATAGAAAAATCTACGAAGATTTCTATCTATCGAAGAGTTTTGTGGAGTTTTATTCTTATGCAATAACTGATGCATTTTAATTTTTACGAAGAGAGATCTTTTGTATAAATGAGTTTTAAACGAATAAATATTCTTTTTCTTTTTCTTGCTCTACATTTTCTTGTTCTAATGCATTATATGATCGAGAGTTATTTATAGAAAAGGAAATTTTTGGATTCATGAATGAAGTATATCTCTTGTGCAACAAGAAAAAAAAAAAAGACTTAATCTTACTTGATGGACATATGTATTTCTTGCACTGATCTGTCCTGAGTAACATTGATCCAAATATTCGACTGTGTCCTCGGTTTAAGGCAGAAACCTTTATCCACGCAACATTCCGCATGATCGAGTTCTTCCTGGGCCCGAAACTTCCTTTCCCAACATTCCTCCCATTTGCGTAAACGCTCCTTCTCCTCCTCCTCGCGCTTCTCTCTTTCTTCCCTATCCTTTCTCTTTCTTTCCAATTCTTTCGCCACTTTCTTTGGCTTGCGCTTCTTTTTTTCACCTCCCCGCTCCATTGTTTTTGCATTTTCCCCATTCTTGACATCTATCCTTTCCCAACACGGTTCACCAATCACCACTTCCGGTCGTTTTAATTGCGAGAAAGTTTCCTCTTTAATTGCCGGTGTTATCTGTCTCGTTTTTCTATTCGGATCGAGGAGAACGTATAGAAATATCGCCTCCAATTGAAGAGTTATTAGTATGTTTTCAGTAAGAATCTTAATTAATGCATGATACGGGTTGATTAACTGAAAATTAAAAAGAAACATTAATGAAGAGTAGATAAAATTGTGGATTGAATTTTTTTTTTTTTTTTTATATACGCCAATAAATAAATCTTGAAACTCGAGTGATCATTTTTGACGGGAACATTATTATACTAATAATAAATTATAGTGATTATTGATAATATTGATAATATAAAATTTGATAATATATCAAATATTTTTAAATGTCAATTTAAAATTTTAAAAATATAATTTCAGTTAAAAATAAATAATTTCGATTATATATGTCAGTAATCCGAATGGTAAATTTTTATTTATATATCTTACATGATAAATGTCGTTAACAGTCTTTATCGCGTAAAAAATAAAATTATACAATTAAACGTAAACTTATAAAGTCACCTATGACCAGTCGATATTAATTATTATTTAAAAAAAATCTTGTTTAATTACTGAGACAATGTGTAGTATTTTTTGATTTTTGTCATGTATTTCTGTTGCATTTATCATATTAACGGAAAATTTTGGTGGTTGGAAGTATGGTTGGAACTATGGTTGGAAGTACGAAATGAACATAATTAAATATCAAAACAAAAACCAAAGTGACAATTTATTAAAAGATAATTTCATTTTAACGATCTCTGAAAAATTCTATAAACGCTTATCTTAAAATTTTTCGATTCTTTCATGAATTATTTTCATTTTATTTTCGAAATATATTCTTCTTAAAATACGTTATATGTATATTATGTAATATAAAATTCTTCATGATAGATTTATTAAAATTATTATGACTTATTATATTATTTATAAATGAAAATAAATTGTATTCTAGTTTTCTAATTTCTTTCAATTTTGACAACATCTCTCTGCTTTTTTTTTGCAGTTTTATTTTATCATCAGAACAAGATTTTAATCGAAAGAAATAATTTTATTTTTCGAAATACAAAAAATTAATATAAATTATTTAGTGATATTGATATTGATCCCTGTATCTTTCAAATTCAAAATGCAGAATAAATAATATTAGAACGACTTTTACGCGTTGTGAAACACAATTCAATTCAAATTTAATTATATTCCATTGCTGACATTTTCATATTATCATTCTTTAACAGAATAGAATTGCATTTGATTGAAAGAAATGTTAAAATATAATTTGAATGCATATTAATGATATTATTAATTTTTTTCATGAATGGGTGAGTAAAGATCATGTAAAGGTCAATTTTATTTAGACATTTTTTTAAATGGAATTATACGTATATTTTTTAATATATCAATCGATGCAACTCGATATTTTCTATAGAAAAATATTAACATATATATTTAAAAATCATTGGTTTAGCAAATATTTCAATTTGAATAAATTTGAAATATTAATTATAATAAAATTGAAATTCAAGATTCTTCCGATTCAAACTTTCCTTCATTGATAAAATAAATCCTTAAAATATCGATGTTGCCAAAATTGAAAAAAAAAGTCACTAAATTAAATAATAATCACTATTTACCCAAATTAGAAATAACTACTTACTTGTTACGCATTTTCCTTGAAAAATATCTTCTTTCATTTAGATTTACAACAGTTGCAATTATAATCCTTCACGGGACATCCACATTTTTTCACGGTTTCTTTAGTAATCAGATCAGAAAACTTTTTCGGCGCTGAAGCACCGCAACAAGATGGACAAGGAGGTGGTTCCGCACATGGAGTGCATTTTCCTTCTTGACGAGCTGCTTCGCGTATCGCAGCGAACGTTTGATCAGTTGAACAGGGACACGGGCTCTGTTGCTCTTTTCGTCGTGCTTTCGGTGAGCATGGACACTGTTTTCTGAAAATGAATAAAGAATATTGCTAAGAGAATACTTTTTTGATGATGGATGACGTCGAAGATAAATCGTTATACATCGAAAATTGAATAGTATTTTTTAAATTAGCTAGTATCGATCGCTTGTTAATAATATTGTATTATTATATAATATGTTATATTTTTAATAAAAATTTTAACAAGATTGATATTTCATTTAAAATAAATACATACATCAAATTAGCTCTTATATATTGTTAAAATAACAAGTGGAGAAACAATTCAAAGTGCAATATTTCATAATTTCACCAGATGGCAGCAGAAGTCGAAATATCAGATGTACAGTAACTCGCAAAAATATTTAGACACTTACGTATATTTAACAATCTATATCGTTGTTGTTAATTATGAAAGAAATGAACTAACTCAAACTTGTTTCTTTCGATAGAATGTTTATTGTACTTTATAAATTTAACTTTTAAGAAATAATTTTAAAATTAACTTATAAAAAATTACTATTTTTAATTACTTTACTATAAATTTTTAAAGTATTTTTTTTATAATACAAAAAATAGTTGTAATTACATTTAATTTTTAATATTATTTTATTATATCAAGTTAATTAAATAAGTTGCACATATTTGTAAAGTACAATAAATAATCTATCGAACGAAACAAATTTGAATTTCATTTTTTTGTATAATATAATAAAGATGTAACTTGTTAAAGTTAAGCATATGTTTATGTTCAAATATTTTTTGGAATCATTGTACTTCTTTAACGGAAGTTAAGATTCTCTATAATTGTTTACAGTTTACAATAGATATAGTTGTTATCAAAACATTTATATTTGATAAAAATAGATGAACCTTGACTTTAATCAATATTTTAACATTAGCACGTAAAATGTACAATTATATATGCCAGTATTTGAAAATATGTTTGAAACTTGAAAGAATGAAACGTCATATTTAAAAGTTGAGACGTGAATCATGCCTTCTTCAAAGAATTATATTAAATTATTTTTAATGACAAGGGTGAGTTTTCAAAAATTGCAAGAGCTATGATCGATTTGATGTGATTTGAGAAATACTTTTGCAAGTAAGCAAGTTAACGATCACTCTCAAATATGGCGATCACCTAGTGACCGTAACAGGCAATAACCTTATGAAACTACTCTCGTATAATACTTATTAGGAATAGAAAGTTGAAAAAAGATAGATTCTACGTTCATTGCAGTCGAATACCAATGTGGTGACAACTTAATGTGATGAGAAAAGCGTTCAATTTATAAAATTATTATATTTGAAATACTCTGATTCTGTGAATAATACATATTAGCAATAGAAAGTTGAAAAAAAGTAAATTTTGTATCTATAATTTTCCATTAATTTAAATTTTAATGATTAAAACAATTAATTATTATTGCTAGAAGAATCACAAAAATATAATGATATAATGATATAAAAATATAAAAAATTAGAAAAATCTGATTAATCTTTCTGCTGCTATAATTCGTATAAAAGCAATTTTCTCGTCGTCTTTAGACCAAAAATATCTAAATTTAAATTTTTATAAATCCAATTAGAAAAATGCGATTAAAGTAAACTATCTATTTCACTCTTTAAATATCACAATGTAATATTTTATGTTCTTTTATGCACATATATATCATTCATATCATATAAATTTGCGATTCAAATTTTTTTTATAAACATTTACAAATAAATATATATTTATCATTCTTCGATTATTTTCGACGAATCTTAATTGGAGAAACGAAAAATTTCTCGTAAATAAAAATCAATTTTGAAAGAAGAATTAACAAAATATTATAGGATTATAGGAATATGAGATAAAATGTAAAAATATCCATATAATAATAGTATAGTAAAACTAGTTGCGCAACCATAACGCTTATCTTCCATTTTATGCGCTCGCTATATTCAACGTGTATATAAAAGCATACGTACCCTTGACGCGAGGCGCAGCAAGGCCGTGGACCGTAATCGGGTTGTTTAGGTAACGGGGGACACGAGTTGGTTTGTACGATCGGTGTCGCACAACAGGTTCTTCCTACCGTCTCGCCACTTCCATCGCACTTCTTTGTGCAGGTACATTTAACAGGGGCCGGTGTGTAACATTCGGAGGGTATTTTTTTGCATTGAAAAACAGGACTGTCATCCGCCCCCTTGAAAAGATACGGTTTCCTATTGTGCGGTATTTGAAACTGGGTGATGATCTTCTTGCCGAAACAGGAAGCTCTTATGTAAACTGTCACGGATCCAACGCATTGTCCGGTCGTTGTTGTGATTTTAAACGTGTCCTTGATCGTTTGACAAGGATTAGGTATTTTGAACACCTGTTGGCTCAACACGGCGTTTATTATCGCTTTCGCCTCGATCTGGTACGAACCGATCAGCATTACGTCCGGTAACACTCCAGGTGGCAATTTTTTGTAGACGGAGAGTTTTATGGGGAAGGTGGTCAAGGGTCTTTGAAGAACGATTGATGGCAAAGCGAACAAACAGGATTTACCCTTCTTGAAAACTTGCGTGTCGCCCTCGATACAACCGCAGCCGTCTGTTAAAGCTTCTTGGCAAATGTCGATTGGGGGTAAACTGAGAATCTGTGGATTAATTTTTGAAAAATGTGATTATCAAGTATTTTATAATATAAAAGAGGAAGTAAGAATGCAAGGAGAAAATTAATGTAATTTCTTAAACGAATTATTAAAAATTAAAGAAATTATTTTATTTACTTAACGTCGATTCTTCTATTGGAATTGATAATATCGAATTGTAAGTTATATAAATAATTTAACCTGTGTAGAGGATTACTATAGTATGTACATCCTGAATAATTTTTTAAATAATATTATTGGATAAATTTTTTCAATTTTGATGATCATTTTTGTATTTATAATACAAAAATTGTCATAATGAATGGAGAAAATGAGAAATGTTTATGCGAAGAGGTTATACGGTTTGAAAAAAATATATCTAATTTATCGAATATAATTTATAATAATATATAATAACCTATAAATTATCGAATTTAATATAATTTTAATTTACTTGAAATGAAACACATGTGGAGGCTGGTAATAATTCCTCTTGCATAGCTCTAATCACAGGAATTTTAACTTTGTCGACCAGAAACTCAATCAAGAATAATTCCTGTTCATCAGCCATTTTGAATACATTACGATATTTACAAGATTTTTAAAACATATTTGTTCAATTTTTAAAAAGATTATTTAACAAATCTTATTATCTTTTAACCCTCAATTTAGATATTCCCATTGAGTCAATTGCGATTTCAAAAATTTCAAAGTTCAAAATCTAATAGCAATCCGAAGAAGGGGGCGCTCAATTCGAACAATCTCTATTTTACACTGTAAGAGGGAGAGAGAGAGAGAGAGAGAGAGAGAGAAAGAGAAAAAAGAAAAAAAAATACTAGATCACTAGAACTTTCAAATAATTAAATTCAATTTCAACAATCATTTTAATAATTCGATCAATAAATCAATATAGATATAAATATAAAATACAAATATACACGCAACAATGAGATCAATATCATCCATCGGAATCCATCCATCGAAAACAAATTTCTTAAAACGATCCACACCTATTCACTTCTTCTTCTTCTCCTTCTCCTTCTTCTCCTTCGCCTTCGCTTTCTTTTTCACCTTCTTCTCTTCCGTCTGCATCTCCCTTGTCTCGCATCTGATCGGGGGTCCCCTCTCCGTCCCTTTCGGCGTTTTCATCTCCAATTGTATGTCAGACTTCTCCCCAACCCCGACGATCCCTTTCTTCCCGATTCTCAGCACGAACACGTCGTGATCGGGATCGGACGTGTCCGGCCCAGG
>NW_006263408.1:1180627-1182211 GCF_000469605.1 Apis dorsata
TCTTGTGCACGTCCGCGCAAGTTTCAGGCTTGGAACGGGACGTGGTCAACAAGGCGCTAGGGGGCCTCGATTCCATCCCCTTCCGGCTCACGTTCGGCTTCAACGTCGCCCCCGTGGGATCCCCGCAAGGTGTGCAAGGGTGTTGCTCCTTGATGCAAACGCGGCAAGGGGGGCCGGTTTTCAACAGCTCGTCCTTCGAATCCCTGCAAACGTCCATGATCTGGGAATCGATGATACGACACTTGTAAGCCACCGATTTTTCGTTGCACTCGTCGCCTTTGAAGATGTAAGAGGAGACCGTTCGTTCCGGTGGCGCCTCGAATTCGGTGACGATCGTTTGCCCGAACGCGGACACCCTGACGTACATGCACACGGCCCCGATCACGTTGTCGTTGTAGATCAGGGGCACCTCGCCCTCGAACACTTTGGGCGGTGGCGCCATTTTGTGCCAGCACTGAAGCATTTCTTTCCTCAACGCGGCGAAATGTTTCGTAAGGTCCAACTCCCCGCTACCCACAAGCACGTCCGGTTTCACACCCTCCGGCATTTTCTTCTGCACGCACACCTTGATGATCAGGTCGAAGAGTTTGTTGATCACGTTGTACTGATCGATGGCGAACATCACGGAACGACCGGAAAAGAAATACTCGATGTCGTCCGCTATCCCCGCTTGGGGATGAAACATAGGGTCCACCGGGGTGATCTCGATACCCTCCCTCCCGGTGAAATTGAGAAATTCGACGGATATCGTGGTTGGGACAAAGAACATTTGATTGAGTTTCGCTAAACGCTCACTGGTCATGTGGTGAATGAAGAATTCCAATAGGAAGAGGTATTGCTCCTTGTTCTCGAATGCGATCACTTCACGGCTACCGAACTCCGGTATCGCCACCACATCCGTTTTCTCCTTGATTTCTTTCGAGGCCTTCTTGTTCGAACCACGTTGACCACGTTGCTCCATTAATGCAACCTGTTCGGCTCGATGACGACATCAGAATTCTTTCAGAAAACGAGGGATAAAATACGTGATTTACGTAAAATTTCCATCGATAAAAAATGATTTGGATTAACACTTCGAATTTTTTTGGAATCCTGACAATTAGGTTAAAGGTAGTTCCGTGATGTTTGCCATAGGATTCGATTTCGCCCGCAAGATCGATCCGGTTATCGATTAGTCGTAGCGGTTACACGCGAGAACCTTGGAGAACTGGTTTCGATCTCTCCCTCCTGCTAACTCCCTCGTTCAAACTTTCGATTGATCAGCGGTCATCAGCGGGATGATGCGTTGACGAGAAGTTGAAACCGAGAAAACCGATTTCGCGTTTCGCGCGTTTAAACAACGATGTCATCTCGATATAATCGAGATATGGTTATCTTTATCTATGCGCGATGACACGCCAAATTCCTTGTAGTTCTTGTAAAACTTCAGTGAATCATCTCGATTATGTCATTTAATCCGTAAATTTAATTTTATACAAGTAAATTTTCCACGTGCGAGTCGATTCTTTTTTTTCTTCTTTTTCTAAATTCAATTGCGTGAAAATGTTTATGGTACGATGATGTGTACACACATATATATATATA
>NW_006263408.1:1182520-1194954 GCF_000469605.1 Apis dorsata
TTAGTTTTAAAATTTCTATTTTTTTTTCATGTGATTATTAAAAGTTGAAATATATGATGCAATATACGATGACAAAGTTCAATAATAAATAATAAACTTTTTACGTTACTAAGACTTTTATACACGAAAATTTTAATGAAAAGTATAAGATATATAACCTCTTTGATCCTTTCGAAACAAAGTTTTCTTTTGAAAAATGAACATAATTATATATAATATGATAAAATAAATTAAAAAAAAAATGAGCTTAACTTTCAAAAAGATATTATTTCATTAATAAATGAGATTACATATTCCAATATATTTCGTATCGATAATATTAGAAACTTTTATTAATAATGTATTCTATTCACTTTTGTGTAACTTATAAGTTTATACAAAATATCCTATATAAATAATATGGAAAAATATTATAAAATAATATTTTACATCTTTTGAATCATGCTTAAATAAAAAACCAACCATTAATTCATCAATATTCGTTGAGATATATTAAACATCGTCAGTTCGAAGGAAACATATTTCTGTTAAATTCTATATTATTTTCAACTTACTTTTCTTTGCAACTTTCATTAATAATTCATTAACGTAGATATTCATAACTATCTTTGCTTGTAATTAATGATCGGTACAAGTTAAATGCAAGATAATAACGAATTAATTATTGCACACGATCGTCATCACTTGATATAATCCAAGCCCAAAGACAATTTGTAATTTATGACAAGTAATGTTCTAGATATAAATTTTTACAACTAATTCGATGGCCAACGACTTCGTGAAATCGTAAAATCACTTTTATAATCACCCTGTCACGTTTCTAGTTTCCTGAGCCACCGCCTCTCGATTATTATCTAACCGACGTTTCGCCAACACTTAAATCAGATGGAATATTTTACCATGGAAAACCATCCATATGCCATAAATGCGTGGCTAAGCACCTCAAGCCGATCAAACGGACAATACGTAAGTATATCGGTTTGAATAATGATTATCTTGTTCAAATATAAACGATAACTCTTCGAAGAACGACTACTTTGTTCACTTTGTGAAATAGTTTTCACATTTACGAACTTGTGAAAAAAGAAAAAAATAACCAAAGAGAATTTATAAAATTTATAATAAATTTTATAGGAAAAATTTTCCACGTAGAAAATTCATTAAAATTACGTAAATCGATTTATTTAATACAATCTTCTAATTAGTTTTTGAAAACAAATATTCATGTTTAATAAATATTTTTAATACATTCATCGTTTATGTTTTAAATTTCAATATGCATGTACTAATATTATGCATATATATATATTATATTTTTATGTTAATACTTATGATTAGATATGAAATGTAAATGAACTTTTCCACGATGTTTGAATTATCTTTGATCTTTTTTCAATCGTTAAATGATTTTTCATTAAAATTCTTCGTTTTGATCTTTATATCATTATATATCGTTATTAATTTCTTCAAACGCATTAAAAGTCCATTCGTTTAATGAAGCAACAGTGATTTTTACATTTTTTTCAAAATAGCTTTTAATAATGGATTTTAAATCCAAGTAAAAGATATCGATACAAGATATCCCAGATTTTTATGGCCAAGCTTTGTGTTATATAAATAAATACTTATTCTCAATAAATCTAAGTAGAAAATATTATATAAACATATGTTTATTCATTTTCTTTTACCAAAATGCGAAAGAAATAATCTTGCAATTACTGATGCAATACAGAATTAGATCGATAAGAATATTTACATTTCTGCTCATGCTTATGCAAACTGTATTTCTGATAAACTAGTTGATAAACGATTTCTTCGTCGCGAAACTTTTTTTAAAATTTATCCTTTAATCAAAGCAAATCAATCCAAATAATTCCACTGTTATTAGTTATACGCATCAAAGGGCAATACGATATACTTCTACATATTAGGAAATCTATGTTTGACATTTTCTTAGAATAGCTCGGTATTTCCGTTGTAGAAGTCGTAAACGAAATGCGTATCTCCATACTCTAGATTCATAAATAACTATGGCATATGGTTCGTCAAAAGTTTACTAATAAAAATAAAAATCACACATTATATATCGATTCTTGTATTTATTTATTTCCATCACGTGTTTTTTTATTCAAATAATAAAAATTAATATCACGATAATCTCAGATCCTTTCTTTGTTTTTTCTTTTCTTATTTATTCATATATATTTATATTCACAAAATTTGACTCTATTCGAAATCTGGAATATTCAAAAATATCAAAATTAATTAAAATTAATTAAAATCATTAATCGATAATTATCTATTATAAATAATAATAAATATTCGATCACAGTACAAGTGTTAAAGTGGCAATTATATGTTTATCCCGTATCGTTTAAGCGATTCTTCTCCCGTTAGTGTTAATAAAAAGCTATGCCACAATTGAGTTAAGTCAATCGAATTAGAATGTCGCGTAATTGTTACAGTCGACCCTCTAGCGCCTATACAGGAACTGAATCCACGCGTTTTACAAGAATGGGTTGACAAGGAGAAAACGTACGTGGATCATCCTACGAAAGATGAGGGTGTCGTTTTCAAAACGCTTTGTTTTTTGCCGAAATCGAAGCTGATTTATCATCGAAAGCAAAAACGTTGGTATTATTTATTCATCAAATTATGAAAATTCATATTTTTTAAGAAAATACTTTTTAATACTTAAAAATATGATAAGATATAAATATTGTTAATGTTACGTTGTATATTGTGCATTGTAATATAATTATATTATTTAAATGTGTTTACAAATAACGAGTGCAAAAATTTTTATTTACAGAGTGTCTGGTAATTGATTGTACAAGTGGGCAAGAAGTATGATTTTATTGTCCCAATTTTTTTTTTTTTTTCGTTACTTGAACACTTGGTTTTGGAGAAAAATTGAGAAATACTGCTATTTGATTTCTAATAATTTCTAATTAACATTCGGATATTCAGTTTTCTTTTGTTTCTAATGTCGCATGTGTTTCCTCGTTAAATGTTCTAGACTAAAATTTGTTTGTATAATTTATTATTAAAGCTACAAGTTTAAAATTAATTTATTAAAAATTAAAATTTGTAAAGTACATTTCTACAATTATTATATATCGAATAGAATAATCGAATGACTTGATGATTCTTCATAAAAAAAATTGATTGTTTAAAGAGTATTTGCAAATAAATCAAAGATATTTTAGAAAAATAAAATAATGAAATTTCTGATAAATTGTATTGTAAACTTTTACAAATGGTAAAATATCATTAAAACGTATTATTCTGATTTGCTTTGATAATCAATTTAATAAAATGAAATTATAAAAATTCTAGAAAGATAGAATTGAGATTTCTTTGATAAAAAGAGGAAAAAAACTTTTTTTGATATAATCTAATATATATAAAAAAAATATTTTTTCAATCGATATTTTTTCAATCATTTTTGATAATATTAAATTTAAAATCTATATTTTTTTCAATCAATAATCATATTTTCGTTTAATCACAAATATATATTTGATTAAAAATTTTTAAATTCTATTCAAGTGAAAAAAATGTTTCTTTTTTTTTGATATATCTTTAGATAGATTTATTGGAATTAATAGACAGATAATAAATAAACACATATATATGTATAATATAGATATGATATAATATAAAAATAATAGATAAAAATAACAAATAAAATTAAATAGATAATAATAGAACAATGTGGTAACAATAATGCAATAATAGAAATATTAAATTTAGATTAGACAGATATTGAAGTGAATTAGCATGTAAGTATACATACATATAGAATGACTAATTTTTTACATTTATTAATTGGAATTAACTTTACTTTAATTTAATTGGAACTTTAATTTAACTTTACTTTACTTTAATTGGAATTAATTGGAATTTACTTTATAATACATAAGAAGATATATATAAATATTGATTTGGAGATATTATTCGATACGAATTTGCGACATTGTAAGATCCTCCTGGTTGTCTGGGATATTAATTGTTACCCATTTAAAGTATAATAGATCGACACATACCAGTCTGGCAATTTCGGCCAATCGAATATCGGCCAATCAAACATAGAAATAATTTAACATCCGAGAAGCAATCAATGACGAAGTGAATCATAAACGACACTAATTCGTTAATGAGTCACGAGTGATTTGTAACCCAATTCCAACGAGTCGTTGGAAAAATTAATCTAATTGCTAATCATCGATCCATCAATGGCAATATACTCTTTTCAATCCCCAATAAGAAATTGAAAGATTAAAAGAAAATTATTTAAATTTTATCACAATTTTTATTATAATAAATTTCTAGAAAATCGAATTTCTTTTCTAAATTTTAATTCACTCTAAATATCTTCTTCCCTGCATAGCTTTATTCGCCGTATTTCCCCGATCGGTGCAATATGAATTATGGTACATACGTGAAAAGCAAATGAAAGAGCTTGAAAAACAGAAAGCACTCAGCGTACCATGCAGTACTCAAAAAGAAGAAATGCTCAAGTAAGTGTTTTTATCGTTACCTTTTATACTTACAATAAAATGAATGATAAACTATATTTCTTATATAGGAAGGATGAAGAACCGTGCAATCTATTAAAAACGCCATTTTGGTGGGAAGATAAAACCGAAAAACCGAGCGGTATTCTTCCTCCAGTTGGAAACATAAACGATTACTCGTACGAGAAGTTTGATAAAAGCAAAGAGCAAGACGTAAAAATTAGCGAAAGACTCGAGATAGATCATCCGAGCAAATATATACCGGGTGCAATTCATCGATCACAGGTATTATATTTTTTGAGTATAAGAATTGAGTATAATATCGAGTTTCTCTTAACGTTAAATGAATAACGAGTTAATTCTTTATTTCAAAAAATTTAAAAAAAAAAAATTAAATCGAAAGCAATCTTGAACAGAAATATAATACTTAATCAGACATAATATTGGTTTTAAGTACTTAAGTATTATTTAAATAAAACATTGCAAATGATCATTAAAGTAATATATTGTCTTGTTTGGCTAGATATTATTTGAAATAATTATTCATTATTTAAATAAATAATATTATTCTTTAAAGTTATTTGGTTTTCAAATGAAATAAGTTTATTTCATTTTAATTTTTTATTTGGATAATTTCGAATAACGTATTTTTTGGATAGTTGTTAATATTTTTAGTTTTGAAAAAATTAAACCTGAATAATAGTAAAATGTAATATTTTAAAGGATATATATAGGAAATATAATATTAATAAAACACTTTAGATAAAAGATAGTAAGTACAAATAACAAATAAGATTCTTATATATAATTCTAAATATATAATAATAGAAGTATTGTTTTTTAGAATGTCAGTATATTATTTTTGTTTTATGAATAATTAACTTAAACCTATTGCATAAATTAATCTGCACTATAACATATTTTGTAAGGAACAGAGATGCGTACTAAAGTGTTTCAAATTATTAAATGTATTTTAGAAATATCTAGATAGTTTACGTGAATTGAGTGGAAAGTGTAAAATAGAGAAAGTGAAAATATACATGCATATAATATATCGTGTAGAAAATGTTTATTTAGTTACTTTTTATATTTTTTGATTTTTTAACTTTTCAATAAGAATCTTGATTGATGTCCAATACCAAATTCTCTCAATTTTTACAATATTACTCTAATTTAAAAAAAAATATTATTTTATTGCTAAAACGAGAGAAGATATTGGAAAAATATATTTTTATTAATTTTATGAAGAAAATCAGTTAGAGTTACACAAATTAAATCACGATGTTCAATTCATATAATTCTTTTTTGTTTATATTGAATAATGAAAATACAATGATTGAGCGGAATGAAAAATTCAATGGCGGAAAATTCGAAAGTGACCGATTGTTTTTTTGTTTGTAATTATTTTTATTGTTTAATGCCTAGGGAAAGTTAAAGTAGAAACTTTCAGACTTGTGACCTCGAATTAAGAATCCTGGGAAAAACGTTTATGACATTAGCGATTCGCTATTGAGACCATCTCGAAAAGAAAAACTCTATATTGCAATTTAAAAAATATTGCTTTTTCAAAAATAGTTTTATTATTTTATTGTAAATCGTTTTTACAATATAATATATTTTTTTTTTTATTTCTAAATAGCTACTTAATCACTAATTTATTTTAATCCGATTATTGATCTAGATTTCGAAATGTAGCTTCAGTAACGCTGGAGTAATCTTCACGTGTTGTAAACTTAACTTCAATCTAATTATATTCCATTTTCATACAAACATGTTTTGAATTAATTGAAATTAATTAAAACATGTTTTATTATTTTCCTTTTTGCTGCTTAACGATTATATCGATTGTATATAAGTATGAAAGAGAATGATAAATACATAATTACATTTGCATAAATGTTTGAAATCGCAGGCAAAAAAAATCAAACGTATTCAATTTTTCCTTATTTTATAAAAAATGAATAAAAATATATCTTTTCCAATCTTGTTTTAATAATGAAAAAATAAATCTTCTAAAATTTTATTTTATTTTTATTCCAACAATTATTATTTATATCAAATTCAAATATATTATTTAAATCTAATCCAAATCTTTTTTTTATTCGAATTTTTCCAAAAGAATTATCTTTGTTTGATAACAATGATTTTTAAAACAAAAATAGAACAAGAATTTAGTTAACTGGTTCATGGCGATGTTAGCGTGAGAATAGCGCATCTGTAAAATTAAATATCCGGAATATCGTACCACAAGAACACCAAAACAACGTTCTTTCCCGCTAGAATCATCAGATGCACGAGTTTCATTTGTTACGCCACATAAAAATTGCATTTTTATTCGATGATTTGCAAGTAGAGCAAAATGAATCAAGTCTGCAAGCTAATTATTAAAACGAATATTTTTTTTTTTATTCTTAATTTGAATTAGAGTATAAAAAGTATAAAAAGTATACATGTATAAAAAGTATTGAATTTTGACGAGATATATATATATATACATAAGGAGTTAACTATTTGTTCATCTATTCATGTCACTACGTCATTGTGTATGCAAGGTATCACATGCATTTTCATACAATATTATATCAAGGTTAACGCGATTACGCATTGAAACACATGTGTGAACACGAAAATGCAAATATATCGTCGATTTAATTTTCTGCGTGTGTATTTTTTGATTGAGGAAATGATTGAATTTTGAACAGGGTTCAGGCGATATGAGTATGATAGATAGCTTGCATCAAGCAGATACCTTTAAAGTCGTTCTGAAAGAGCGCGAACCCTTAGAAGAAAGCCCACCTGTTGAAGAAAACGTTTGCCATTCTGAAAAATATCATATACGTGAGCATTTTACAGTTCTTTTTTCCTTTTAGAACCACCTTTTTTTCTCTTTTTTTTTAACTAAAATCTTTAAAACCTTTTTCTCTTTTTTAAAATTTATCGAAGTGATTTTTCACACGTCTCTTTCAAAATTATCTGAATCTTTTTTTTTTTTTTTTAATGTTTCTTAAAATTTTATAGAAATAATTATCAGGCTTTTAATATCTTTTTAATTTCTTTTATCAAATGAGTTTATAATTGGAATCTTATAAATGATTTTAAAATTTGTTTTGTAGCACTCGTACCGGATTGCGATGAAGTTGTAGAAGATAATGATAAGGATATTCGATGGTATCCTATTCACGAAGATTTAGAATTACCAAAAACTGAAGCTGAAAGGCAAGAGGAATTACGAAAATTAACCAAACCCTTTTTACACGATTTGCATATATGGTATTCAAAGAACAAACCAACGAAATTATTCATCCCTGTTAGACAAATTGGAAAGAAAGCAATGCCTGAAAGGCGTTTTTCTCATTTGTAACATTGTCGTTAGTATTAAGATTAAAGATAAATAAATTGTTGTTTATAAATTAATAAAGATAAATAAAATTGATAAAAATAAAATGAAAATTAATAAAAAATACTCATGTTAGATTTTTATTATATTATTGATTGAAAAAAAAAAATGAAGTAATATTGTGAAATGATTTTATATAATATAATCAGAATTGTTGAAATAATGTGTAAAAAGATTAAAACTATATACTATTATATATTATATATATATTAATTATATCTATAATTAATTATATTAATTATATATATAATTATATATATTAATTATATATAATTGAATCAAAAAGAAATATTATCACATCTATTATATATATATTTTATAAAATAAATTAATGATTCAATTATGAAACGTATTTCATAAATGCATCACAATTTTCTAATAACAATTATTGTCTAATTAATTGTTAATAATATAAACATGTTATATTTCATACATAAATAAATTTTATTATATAAGATATATATTTTATTATATACTATAAGAAAATATTAAATATATTAGATTCTTACAGTTCTAAAATTATAAAATTAATGTTACGAGCATAAGATATTTAATTTCCAAAATTGATTTGAACATAACTATTAAATTACGCCATGAATACTTATGATACGGTTAGATTTCTTTTTTGCATGATGCTTGCAAATTCCATAAATGATATGACCATTCTGACGAAGAGAATTGTGTTATTAATTTTTCTCTCAAAGATCTCTCTTTGAATATTCTTACAATTTACTTATCCTTTTTAATATATATCTAATATATTAAAATTCGATAATTTTCATGAATCGATAATATTCAAAAATAACATATATATTTAACGAAATTACCGAATCGATCAAAAAATTACATTGTTTGAATGAATTGTTATATTTTATCGATTATCACTTTTCTCGATATCAATGAATCAATGTATCATACTCGATTACATACTATATCATGAATGGTACCATTAAATCGTTGCAATGAAATTTTTTTCTATAATCAAGTGTTTCGATAAAACTTTATTTAATATCTTTGTACGTTTTTTAAAGATAAGAATATACATAACTTTATAATTACAATGATATTTTACAACATGATATAGATAAAATAATTTATAAACAATGATGCAAGAAATAATACATATTTTGTATGATACTTGCATAATACTAGTTAATATTATCACTAATAGTTAAATGGTTAAAGATTTTATTGATTATTGGCGTAATTGATTGATATTTTGATCTTTTAAATTACGTCATTATATACATTTACACGTAGCTGTAGACATGCCGGCCAGGATTTCATCATACGATCCTTACCACGTGTTCGTTGAATTAACTTAACACGAAAACCACGCCTCTAATAGCAAATATTAATTTAAAAATTATGAAGAAAGACATAGATAACATGATAAATATATAAAATAATTTTGTTTGGAATGAGAAAAAATACATTACAAGATACATATTATTAAAATAATTCCAATATAGAAATTTAAAATGAGAATATGAAATATTAAATGCAATGAATTTATTTAATAAATATTTGTTATTTTTTTTTTGTAAAGTTAAATTTTGATAATAATATTGATAAAAAAAAGAAATATAAAAAAATTATTTTCAATATTTATATAGTTAATTATTTGATCGATTTTGAATATAGTGAAAAATACTTAAGCAAAATTCTGATTACTGATTGCTACGTAGGACGTTCGACCTCTGGCGGTTGGTTGATGAAACGCAGTGGACGCTCTTCCGGGGACAAAAACTTTCAGTTTATTCCCGTTTATTCTTGTCTGAACGGCAGTCTCCTTCAGTCGCTGTTCGCGGTAGTGTACGGTGTTACGTTGAGACTCGCTCGGTGTGCTGTGAATCACAATATAGTGCCATATTCGCATCGCAATAAATTTATTAATCCAGCACATAAACTAACATTTGCCAGAAATGAAATAACATCAAATCAAGGGATCCGTTTGTACATGCCACGTTCATCTTTATACAACATAAAATCACGGAGCACGTTTTCTATACCTAACGACAGGTACATGTAGCCTTCAATTTACTTTTGAAATCCATTATTAGATACTCGCTCCCTCTAGCACTATTTAAGATTTCATACATTTAATTTAAAATATAAAATAGATAAGAATTAATTTAGGAAATAATAATCAAATTGTTTGCAATTGATCAATTTCCAAATTAAATTTTTGAAAAGTGTATTATTCGTGAATAATCGATTGATATAATCGAAATTTCATAAATTTTTATTATTTATTTTAAAATTTATTAACATGCTTTAAATTAATTAAGTAGTCTATGAAATATGTTTATATTAAATAAATGAATTATTTATTTTCTTAAATTTTATGTTACGCCAATTTGAGTAACATATCGATATATAAAATTCTATTGAATTCTCTTTATTGTTAAATTCCAAACATCAACATACATTTTAAGATTTTCGCGCGCGTTTAGCTATGTTTAGTTATTATATATTTATTGTAAATTCTCTTATATTCATGGTAATATTTAAGTATATAAAATTCAAAGAAGAGAACGGTATTACAATACCATGAATTCTCTTTTCCGTTATTTTAACTATTTTAATATGAATTTATGAGTTTTATATAAATAACAAATAACATTAACTGATGTTAAGGTTAGATCAAAGGTTATCTATATATTTTTTGAAAAAATTTGCAAATTTCAAATTTCAAATTCATTTTAACTTGAAACTTCAAATTATTGGTTTTGTAATATTAATTATAGTTATAGTTATTTTTATATTACTAATAACATAATAGTTATTTTATTAATAAATATCTAAAACTATTTATCTTCTGAATAATCAATTAGTAAAAATTAATTAAGAAAAAAAAATATTAAATTTGGAAATTCCTATAAAAAATAATTCAGATAATATGTAAACTAACAAATCTAAGAGTGAATTTCATCAGTATAAACATGCTGTTACGAGCACGTGGTGCTAAGTTGTGTAGACGCGACTTGTATGGCTCGTGATAGCAGTTCCATCCATAGTAACTTTGTATGATGTAACTTCGTGTCGATATTTCGGACCTGCGCATCGAAACTACTGTTCTCTATACTATAAGCAAATTCGTTCCTTAACCCCTTTCGTGAAACAAATCGATTTTTCTTGTAACTCGTGTTTTTTATAATAGTACATTATTATATTTGACACGTCATGATAGTGTCAACTATTTTATCACACATTTCATAATATAAAAAATCATTTCCGCTTCTTATTTTATCGTTCAAAGAGATAACTCATATAATGAGTTACAATATATTATAATAAATTATAATAAATCGAATAGATTACTGTAGAATAAATTATATTTCTTTTTTATTAAATATTTAATGTGAAAAATAAGATAATTTTGATTTAAAATTTGAAATAATTATTTGTAATAAACACATTATTAAAATTATATAATTAATGCAACATTCAAACACATTCATTTTATAAATATTTATTCTAGATTTTTATATTCGTATGATGATTAATTAAATACAAGATTCTACAAATTATATATTTTATTGAAGATTTTTACTTAACATTATATTTCCAAGAATCGAATTTTATAGTTTTTATTAATCAAGCTAAATTATTATTTGATTATAATTATATTTAATTATTAATCATATTTATTATTTAATTAAATTATAATCATTCAGAATCATCTACATTATAAATAACAAAAAATTTAAAAGAATGATAGTTTTTTGTTTCTTACATCATTGCCAAATTTTATAGGCAGATGCATTAAGAAAAGATGAGATATTTCTTGGAACGAAAGAAGAAGCTGGCCAATCCTGTTTCAGAATAGCATGAAAGATTTAGTCGACCTTCTACATACAATAAACTCTAAATAAATTATATTCAGTGATCTTGACAATTGTAAAATTCTTAAGAAAAAAGAATATATAAATTTAAGAATAAACTTTTATCCAACAAAATTTATACAACAAAAGAATACATTTAGTGAAAATCATAAAGTGAAATTTCTAGGGATAATTCTAAATGTATATATACATATATACATATACATATACATTAGGCAAGTATCGAGCTCCTTGAACTCGAAAGAAAACCGGTCGAACGCAAAAGTGTCAAGAATCTTTATGTACTATGAATAATTTCATTGACCTTACAGTCAATCTTATCTTATATAACTGTAACAAGATTGATTTTTTTTTTTGTATGCATTTACATGAAATTATTGTTCTATTTTGATTATTTATAAATTTTTTTTATTTATAAAATTTAAATGTTAAACTAAAAATAATAGAAGAATATATAGTACATATATAATATGTATGTATATAAAGATCTTAAATGCATATGCTTGCGCGCGCACAATCACACTTTATATCTAAGGTTATGATTCACTGAACTAATTAGGTACCAATGGTTTAAAAATAAATAAAATTAATTTCGTCGTTCGATCATTAATTAATTTATTCGAAATATATAATTTTTTTTTTTTTTTTTAATTGAAAATAAACTTGCAA
>NW_006263408.1:1195209-1213593 GCF_000469605.1 Apis dorsata
AACACTTAGGAATTTATCACGCATACAAACCTTGACATCTACACACATGACAACGAACTAGAAAATTTAGTACCGAGGTAACCCAGTTTTCAAATGCATTCAGAGCAATCAACTTCGATACAGGTGAATATATTATTACCACACGTGTCTCTAAGCACATGTGACTATGCTATCAAGATAAAATGAAGTATTGAAATATATATAATGATTACAAAAAGTATTTACAATATTATTTTAATATAATTGTATATAATTATTAATTTATTTTCAATAAGATTTTTTTATCAAGATTAACATTTCATTTTCATGATTTTTATTTTTATAAAAATACTATTAAATAATTTGAAATTTTTTATATTTGGATTTAATGAAATAAATATTATAATAAGTACAATTTTGTGTAAATATTTTTTGAAACTATTATACAATGTTATATATATATATTATATATATACATAATATTATTTGTATTATTTGTATATATTTTTCATAAAAAAGTAAAATACATTTTCCACAATGATAAAAGTTATTTATATTTTCAATATTTCAATATTTTCAACAATTTTATATATCTATAATACAATATATATTTCGATCTCTCTATAAATTATTATCACGTTCTCGTTTATAATTTATCTATATGTATTTTTGATAGTGTCGTCTCGTCGTCTTTGGATCATAAATCTCGTAACAATTGAATAAAACAGTGGAAAATCCAATTGTTTGTGATTAGATTGCGGATATTTATGTGTCATAAATTGATATTTTTCTAATAAAAAGAAATAAAATTTTAATAGAAATTTATTTCATTCATTAAATATTATAATAAATATTTTATTTTAAATATTTTACTATATATTTTTGCACCTACAAATATTTATAAATTCATAAATGTTCATAATTTAATTAAATATAAATTTATTTGAAATTAAAATTTTGTTCAATTATTTTCATGAAGGAAAAATACAATATACAAAAATAACATGATGGATTATTATTAAAATTATACGAAAATAAAAATTTGATAGATAATTTTATTGCTTGTTTGATTAAATTAATTCAAGAGTAAGAAATAAGATTAAAAACATTATTAATTGATTTCTTGCTTTTAATTGATTGCTATTCTGATTAAAAATCGCTCTACTATCATTTATAAGTTAGAAATCAATGATTTATTTGAATTATCATTATATTTATCATAAGATATCAATCACTATAAATGATTTATAACATTTGCAATATTTTTCAAAACTCGCATCTTAAATTTATAGTTATTAAATAATATCACGAAATAAAAATTAAGAAAAGAATTTTTAATTTTTATATCGTATTATACAATATGATAAAATTATATTTTTATGTGACAATGACAATGCCATTGAACAAGATAAACATCTTACACATCTTATTAATAGAAACACAGTCAATAAAAAAAAAAACGCTGAATAAAGCAACGAAAAAAGTATGCATTGTCATTGCTTGAGTTTTATTTTTTGATTTCTTTTTTTTTTAATATTATTAATTTTTAATATTATTAATTTTTTAATATTATTAATTAATTAAACAAACTTGATAGTATCTAAAATCTAAAAAATCTTTTCTCTAATTATATGATTTGAAACGATTCTATAAATCCAATTACATTGATTAGTTCCACTTGATACATTGTAAGCATCAATTACATTAATTGCATCGAAATAAACAGTGAATAACTGTACAAAGTTTGATACTGAGATTTTGATTTGAGAAATGAATAACTGTTGATGATATTACTGCAATTTAAGAAAAAAATTACGTATATCTATTACTCGCATATCATATGTATATTTTTGATGACGAACAACTAATATAACATAAATTATTGCGAAAATTATCGCTGTAACTTACTTTCAGATAACTTTCAAGAGTCAAATAACGGGTCAAGAACATAAATTTTATCTTATTATTTACGTTTGATAGATACAAATCAAATAAAGTTTTTCATGATTTTCCACTTTTACGTAATTTTCAATTCTAAATAATTTTTACACATACACACACACACACACACACACACACACAATATACATATAAAATTAGTTACTAATTAAATAATGGTATTAACCATAAAAATTAACCACAATAAACGAAAGGTTAATTCTGAAAGTTGAATGACCTAATTTTCCATGTAACGCATATTCTCCTAATTGTCGCCTTAACAAGGATAGATTAGAGATTAATTAATTCCAACATGAATTATTAGAACTGTCGGTGCAATTAATATCAGTTCCGTTATCTTAATTTCACGTCATTCGATGATATTATATTATTGAAACGTTTCAATAATTAAAAGATTTTTAAAAGAAAAAAAAAAAAAGAAAATAGAAAAAAAATATGAAGATACATTATCAAACTAAATGCAAAATAATTACATAACTTTTTTTTTTATTCACGAAACAAATGTATAATTTCTATTTAGTGAAATATCATTGACTACATTATGTTTATTATAAATGATTAGATGTACAAATAATTTATCAATTCATATTTATTTTATTTTTTTTTTATCGAACTTCATCACGTTATACTATAATAACAATTAAGCTGAATTGTAATGTTATATAAATTCAACATCGGTGAGTTTATTACACCTTCATATGCAATCTTTCGAATACCATGCAAATGAAATCAAATTGCTATGTGATTACAGGGAACTCAATCTTTCCAATATGAAACATGTAATTATATATTCAAAAGGAATTTTGCGATATCAATCCTTTCAATCACTTTTCCTTTCATATTCAAGAATAAAAAAGAATACTGTTGATATTAAATTATTTTATAATATTATATAAAAGTAACATTCAAAATATAAAAAATTTAAAACAATATATTTATTAAAAAAATAGAGTAAAATATATCATGTTATATTTTTAATTTTAAATACATATCTGAACATTTTTGTACGCCACATGTTTCAATCAATCTTAACCTCAAACCATAAAATCATTTAATATTCTTCAATTAAATAATTCGAGTCATTCTTCAGTTCTTCGAAGAAATATTTTATTCGTTCACTTTAAAATTCTAAATAAATAATTTCTGTTAAAAATTCAGGGTATTGTATTTTAATTAATACCTTTGTGACGGCATTATTGACGATACCATATTGTCATTTGGTGCCTCGTAAGGCGTCTTTGAATGCAGCCGCACAATTAACTTATGTTTGCTAGGCATGCTTTTTGCAGCATCATATTATTTTACTAATACATTATACTGTATCATTTTAGTTTATCTTATTTTCTAAAAATCATTGTTTTCTAAAGAAATTTGTAATATAAATATATTAAATTTTTTACTGCTATAAGAAACATAAAAATTAATCTTATAAACATGTTTTATGTTTTATGTAATAATTAAAATTATATTATACATAGAAATATTATGAAAGATTTCTAAATTTAAAATACACGAAATTGAAGCCAATATTTCAGGCACAAAATTATCTGCACGTAATGATTATATACAATTTTGATGTAATATTAAATTATATTTTTTAAAATTATATTTCAAATAAAAGAAATAAAAGAAACACAAAAATAATAAAACACAGTGAGTAGTGACATAACTCATGTAATAAAAGAATGTATATTACCGATGTGTAAATTGTCTCGCAAGATAAATGTGCGATTTACGAGTAATTTGACCAGATGTCATGAGTCGAAGTTGCCCTACCGGTTTCATGGTTATCTTGTATTAAACGATCGATGGCGAGTGAGGTTTCAATTCATGCAACACTGATACTCAATATATATATATATATCATTCAAAGTCATTAACTAATGATACTACTATATTTACTTGAAATATTCCTTATTTTATCCTTATACAAATACAATTATAATATAATAATAAGTATAAATATAATAATAAGTGTAAATTTAATATAAAATATTTTTATATCAGATTCATTGTGAAAATTGTTTTTTTTTATAATCAAAAAGTTAATAAAAAATTACTGCAAAAAATAATACTCAAGAATTTAGGCGATCATTTCTAACTATTATTAGATTCATCATGTGCATCTGTGGATATATCACAAATTGGCAACAGTTCTATATTTTTGAGGACAACGTCCGGAGTTACGTCAAGGATGATCGATGAATACATTGAATACCGTTCTCAATGAAACAATTTCCTATGGTTTCACTTACGAACATTGTTTTTCTGATGCATTTCACAAATAAATAAACCGATGATATTGATGAATCTTTTTTTTTTCTTTTTTTTTTCTTAAACATTTATTTCAATTAAACATTTTATTAAGATATTATTAAATTGAATTTAAATTAAATTGAATTTACTCGTTATTTTATAATATATAATTTGTAAGTTACAATTAAAAAAGAAAAAATCAAACAACATGAATTTGACAGAAGAGACAGCCTTTGTTTAAGCTATGTAAAAATATTTTTAGTATCATGAACAAACAAAGGATCTTTTATCCGTTGACCTTTCAACCAAGATAATTATTATACAGATTTTAAATTTAACATTGTGCAATTGTAATACATTTGAATAAATACATTTTAATCAAATTAAGCGATCAACATAATTTTATTTATTTTAAGATAACAATTGCTGTAACTTTTCAAAATCATTTTATTTTGTAAAAAAAAACAACTATTTGCATTATATAATAATAATAATATATAGAGTACTTCAATCAATTATCGCTGCAATTATTTATCTATTGATTGTATTTTTATATTTATTTATCATGTATCTTAGGATTCTAATATAGTGAATATACCAAAATATATCTTAGAGATTTTAGGAGTTCAAAAAAAAGTTACAGAGGTTTCAGGGTTATAAAGGGTTTCAGAGGGTTCCAAAGGTTTCAGGGCAATCAAGGGTTCAATGAGAATCTAAAAATTTCATAGCAATCAGGGATTCAAGAAAGATCCAAAGGTTTCAATCAAGGTAGCAATCAAGATTTCAAAGAGATCATAAAGATTTTAAAATAATCAGAAGTTTAAATTTATTTAAAGAATTTCAAAAAACTTAAAAAAAAGCAAAAAAAATGTAAATAAAGAATTAACCATTATATGAATTTTAAAATTCGTTAATTTTCCTAAAAATTTTGAAATCTTAAAATTATTTTTAAAAATTTTGCAAAACATTTTCGAATTTGCAAACATTATTTGGATCTTATATATTATTATTATAAAAATTTTGAAATCTCTTTGAAATTTGAAATGAAATTCTTATAAAAATATTTTCATTTTTTTTTTTTTTTTATTTAATTATTGTTTTACGTGGATTTTTAAGATCATGATTATAATCATTGACAATGTGTCGAATAGCATTTACACATTTGTGTTAATTCTTTCTGTGTGCCATCCATATTTCTGCATTTCCGCGTCATTAAAATCCAAAACCACAAGTCGCAAGGCTAAAGTATCTAAGATGATATTTTACGTAATGATACTTCGTCGTAGATCATTAACGAATCGATAAAAACAAATCTTTATGATAATTTTTCGTCTTTTTAAATATTTTAATATCTAATCGTATAAAATTTTTATAATTTTTCTTTTTAAAAAAAAACTTGTGAGAAATATTCTTTCGTATTTTATTTGATTATAAATTTTCAAATAAAATTCAATAAAATGAAATTTAAAAAATAAATGAAAAAATTAAAAAAACAATATTTCAAAATAACTATATTTGAAACAATATTTCTAATATTTTATTTGTTCCTTTAATTTTTGTATTAAGATTTTATTTTAATAATAATTTTCAAAATGAATGAATTAAAAAAATGAATGAAAAAATTATAAATAAATAAATTAAAATTGATTTAATATTAGAATTGGTTTATGAGCACGTTTTTAAAGACGTGTATGATAATTTTCTTCCGTTTGAATGAATCACACAAGTGACATTACATTAAGACTTTTTTTTTCCTTTTATGGGATATAATATGTATACTTAAAAGAAACACCTAAAACAATTTATGCGCAATAAATGAAATATAAAAAAAATATAATAAAAAATAAAAAAAATAAAATAAAAAAAAAGATATTCATTAATTTTATATCACAAACTGTATACAAAATGTTTAATCTTTACAATTTTAGTAACTTTCAAAATATTGATTATTGTATTTTAATTATGGCGAAATTATAATAAAAAATCTCATATATAATTAAATTAGATTAAGATAATTAAACAAAATAAAAAAATAAATATCTTTTTATATCAAAAATTTTTTTTTATCAGATATTTAATTATTTTGATATCTATGTATATTTTAAAAAATATTGATTTCCATCTTAATTACAATTTAATCTTAAATTTTAATTAATTTCTTAATTCAATGAAATGAAAAAAAAAAAGAATATATTTTCTTGTTTTGTATTATGCATCAGATATACGTACATGTAATTATTATTATTAGTAATTAAAATATTGATTGTATTTTAGCATTTAGCAATTGTTGATAAGATATTATTTTATACATTTACTCTTGAAAAAAAAAGCTTTCACAAGAATATATTCTCCGTATTATCAAATGTATACAACAGAACAATATTATATCATATTCTTTTATGATTTTTATATATATAATATCGAGACAGATTGTCGATAATAATATCTTAATAATGACTAAACTTTATTAATATAATAAAATGTATCATAATTATCATGATTTCTATTTACTCAAAACATACAATTGTTTTGACAGTTTGAAATTAATAAAATAAATATAATAAAGCGGAATATTAATAAATAGAACAACAGTGATCTTATTTTTCATAATTTTGTACGTAAATCAAGGAATAATTAGCCTGTAAATTTATGATAGTTATATTATTTCATTTTTTTTTTAATTACAAATTTGCAACAATTGCGATAAAACTTATTATTATTTAAATAAAATACTTATATTATTAAAATATATTAAATAAATTGTTATTAATTTTTATAAAATTTATTTAAAACAATTTTGAGTTCAAATTTTCAATTTTTTCTTTCATTTTTTTTATCTTTATATTACATATTAATATTGTTTTGTAATACATGTTTTTTTTGTTATAGGTAACATATTATTAGCTAAACAAAGAAATACGCACACACATCATGGTAAGTTTTTATGAAAATATAATTGTTTTATAAAAATAATGCAAATAATTATTATTTACAATTATATAATATTTATTTATAGGACAATAAAGCGCCGACGGAGATGGACACTTTCTTACCCCAAGATGGGTCCAACGTGAAAGATGGTGTATTTAAGTAAGAATTTATTTTTATATTAATCATTTATTTAAAAAAATCTTAATAAAAATATTATCATGAAAAATGAAAATAATATTATTAATTCTATAATCAAATATATTAAATAAAGTAAAATTTATTTAATATCAGTATTATAATTTTAATATTTATGTTCCTTGTAGATACAAAGTGCAAGTCGCTCCACAAGATATGGAGACTGGACAGGGTGACGGAAAAAGCTTCGACCCTTTCAGTGAACGAAGAGTAGATAACCCAACGACGTAAGTTGTGATAATACAATTTAAAAAATATTTAATGCACTGATACCCTTAATTTTTATAATATGTCACATTTATGTCATATACTTTATTTACTCTATTTAACTGAAAGAAAATAATCGATATCTAACATTATATTGTATATTTCATTATATAAATATAAATGATATATTGATTTTAAAATATCTAGTAATCAATAATAGAAAATAATTTTCAGGGATGGTGATACATTAACGCATTTATTGAAAGCAGCTCTTGGAACGGGTATATTATCCATGCCAATAGCTTTCAAAAATGCTGGACTTGTTGTCGGTATATTTGCTACAGTCTTGGTGGCGTTTGTATGCACACATTGCGCATATATTTTGGTAATTATATATTAAAATAATAATACAATAAAAAAAATAATTAATATTTTAGATAATACAAATAAATATAAAATTAATATTTTAGGTAAAATGTGCACATGTCCTTTATTATAAAACGAGGCGCACAGAAATGAGTTTTGCCGATGTAGCAGAAGTAGCGTTTGCTACAGGCCCACAATGGGGAAGGAAATTTTCAAAGCCTATTAGGTAAAATATTATAATAATAAAATAAAAATATATCTAATATATATAATTATAATAAATTTATAAAATCATTTCAAAAACCACAATTTTAATGATAAATAATTATGTAATATATTATCTCTAGGTATTTAATACAGATTAGTTTATTTGCAACGTACTTTGGTACCTGCAGTGTATACACAGTTATTGTTGCGGCAAATTTTAATCAAATCATTAAGTATTACAAAGAAGAAGGATCTGGTGAATTCAGTCTTCGATTGATGGCAACTTGTTTATTAATTCCAATGATATTGCTTAGCTGGATACCAAATTTGAAATATCTTGCACCTGTTTCCATGGTGGCTAATATATTTATGGGAACAGGTTTAGGAATAACTTTTTATTATTTAGTTTGGGATATGCCACCTATTACATCTGTACCTTTATTTGCACCCATCGAGGATTTTCCACGATTCTTCAGTATAACTATATTTGCAATGGAAGCAATAGGTATTGCTTAACTTATTTAAAAAATTCTAAATAATATATATATTTTACATTTAAAAGAAAGTAATATGAATTTACTATTTTAGGAGTTGTAATGCCACTGGAAAATAACATGAAAACACCTCAACATTTTGTTGGAATTTGCGGTGTTTTAAATAAAGGAATGTCCGGTGTTACGCTTATATACATTTTATTAGGATTTTTAGGATATGTAAAATATCAGGATGAAACCTTAGATAGTATAACATTAAATCTACCAACAGAAGAAATGTAAGAATTACAATAAGATAATGTAATTTTTAAATAATACTTTGTATAATTATTTTTTATATTTTTTTTTTGTTTTTTTTAGACCAGCTCAAGTTGTAAAGATTTTAATAGCTCTTGCTGTTTATTGTACATTTGGATTACAATTTTATGTTTGCCTTGACATTGCATGGAACGGTATAAAAGATCGATTCCAAAAGAAACCAATGTTGGCAAATTATATTTTAAGAACAGTTATGGTCACAGGAGCAGGTGATTATTTTAATTATTAATGTAATTTTTGTTATAAAGTGTATTATAAATTCTTAAATATTATAACAAATTATATATTATAATATATATATATAATTTAACAAATTATTATTTGTATGTTATAGTCTTACTGGCTGTTATTGTACCAACTATTGAACCTTTTATTGGATTAATCGGTGCATTTTGTTTTTCAATATTGGGACTTTTAATTCCTGTGTTTGTCGAAACTGTAACTTATTGGGACGTTGGTTTTGGACCAGGAAATTGGGTAGCACTGAAGAACGTAATCATTTGTATTATTGGCATTATGGCTTTAGTATTTGGATCTCGTAGTGCATTGATACAAATCGCTAATTTATACAGTTAAGAAAATTTTTTTCATATATATATATAGAATTTTAGGTATTGCTGTTCCAAATTTCGAAAGAGTTTGGAAACCATTTAAAAGATTTTAATGCAATAAATTTCTGATAATTTTATTATTTTGATAAAGACAATCATAAAAATCAAAATAGGATTAAAAATAATTTATTTTATAAGATTAATATAATCAGAATTTTAATCAAATATATATCAGAAATTTAGACGCAATGTATGCTTACAAGAAATGCTCTAGTAAGATAAAAAAATTCAACAGAACTTCAGTTGATATACAAATAAGAACTTCAGAACTTAATTCTTGTAAGGATAATGAAATATAAAAACCGACATTCGGTGTAATAGTAATACACGCGAACAATTTACAGAATAAATAATGTTAGAGAAGGTTATATGAAAAGATTTTAAATATTATTGGATGATAAATTAGTTTCAAAATGTATCTAGTGATTTACTTTGTTCCTAAAATATAATATATAATATATTCCATTATATTTAATTCGCAAATTTAGACTGAAAAAAATTGACAGTATTCATAATATACATTGGAGCAATACGTTCTAATTAATTTATTTGATATTATTTATTTAATAAAATTGAAATTTTTAATTTTAATAATGATAAATTATGTTTGAAAAAATTATATTATTTTGCTGCATAATTGTATCTTTTGAAATTTATCCTAAAAAAAATTAAGTTTTATATTTGTCAAAAATATTAATTTTTAAAATTGACAAAAATTATTATTATATAAAAAACTTTTATATATTCATTTGTTCATTTTATAAATTAATAATTGAATCTCAAAATATAACCTTCATTTTTTCCAAATTTAATAACATACATTATATGGTTTGTATTATATGATATATGTTGTTGTAATATTTAACGTCTAAGCAGGTCATTATATATTTCATACATGTGATTCACAATACAGAAAATGTTTCACTCTTCTGTGTTGCATTTAATATGAATGTATATTTAAAAAAAACATGTTTTTGAAGCAACTTTTATTGAACTTGTTATAAATCAATCGATTTTTTATACCATTGTTAAAAATTTTTACATATTTCTGGTAAAAAA
This sequence comes from Apis dorsata, assembly GCF_000469605.1. Lineage (NCBI taxonomy): Eukaryota > Metazoa > Arthropoda > Insecta > Hymenoptera > Apidae > Apis > Apis dorsata. The sequence continues at coordinate 1,205,792 of NW_006263408.1, forward strand.
AAAAATAATTAAGATTTTTAAATACAAATCATTTTACAATAATATTTGTATATTTATTCCTTTTCTTTATCTATTCTCACATAATTTAAAAAAATATATTTTTATATAAATAATAATATCTTAATATTATATAAAATTTTACATTTTTATTTTTCTAATGGTGCATAATTCAAAAGTTTTTCAATTAAATCTACATGTCCAAGAAGCATTCTACGACAGCAATATCGTTTCAATCCCAATGCATCAAGAGCATCTCTGTAACAAAGATATATTATACAATATATTTTGATAATTGTATATTGATAATTTTTGATAAATTATTATATCTTATTAATATATATGACAATATGATAAATATGAAAATATTCCTAAAAAATAATAAAAAATTTATAATTTATTTATATACTACTATATTTTATAAATTCTACACAATTCAACTTAGATTTCTTATTAATATAAATAATAATATATAAATTATATTATTTGTAGATATTCATTTAAATTATATTTTATTTTTTCAATTTAGTATAAGATATATGTATATATATATATATATTATATATATATAATATACATGTTAGATTGTTGCATATCAAGTGACTAACTTCACAAATGCAATTCACAGTTTACTAATTAAATGTTCATTATTAAATAATATTTATTGCATGTTAATTTAAAACTTGAAAATAATTAAATATAATTGATTAACATTTTATTATTTTGTTACAAAAAATAAATTATATATTATCTCTATACTATACACTATATCTCTATTTAAAATTCGCCTTTTTTTCTTATAAATTTAACAGAAAATTATTGTTATAATAGAGTATTATTATAATATAATAATCTAATATATATATAATATAATATTGTTATAATATATATGTTATAATAGAGTGAAATAATTGTCTATATTAAAAGAATAAATGATCTACTATTGATGTTAATAACTTAAATTATCAAATACAAATATTAAAAATGAATCAAAAAGTTATTAATAACAATTAATTACAAATTTTAATTGTAATTAAATTTTAATTTTCTTTTTAAATAAACAAAATATATTAAATTACTTGAATCAAATTTTGATTAATTATTTATTATTTTTAATAAAGTTATAAATCAATTTTATTAAAAATTAAATCATTTCATTTGTAATAATCTAATATGTAATAACCTAATACTTTACCCTTCCGTGTATTCTGCTTGTAATAAACCAAGATAAGCTTCCCATTTGTTACCAATCACTTTTCCACAGGTAAAACAGCGTACAGGTATAATCATTATTATAAAATGTTTTATTAAGTTTTTTAGATTTAAATTGCAACGTTTATTAATAAACGCAAATCGCAATAACAATTAAATATGAGAGAATTTGCACGTTCTCGAATTCTCGATACTCTAAACTGCTATATACAATCAGATACTTGAAGTCTGTAATAATCAAAAGTATTTTGATCAGGGTTGCCAACAGATACAAGAATACAATTGAATGGATTAATCAGAAAGACTAGAGTATCGAAAAAAGTTTTCTATATTTATTATAAATATTTGTATTATATTAATATTTATTATTAATTTAAAATAAAAAAAAATATCTTAAAAGAAATAAAATATAAAGAAAGACTATAAATACAAAATTATATTATGCATTTTAAATATATAAGAATAAATAAAGCATACTTATAATTATTATAATAAAAATAATATTAACTCTGAAATTGTATTTGAAATTAACTTTTTAAAAAATATATATATAATATATATATTTTTTTATTTTTTTCATTGATTATAATTAATATATATATTATAATAATCTAATATATATATATTTATTACTTATATTTATTATCACAAATGAAATATTTTTTAAAATGTTAATTAATCATAAAAGATTATATATTAATATAAATATTCTAAATGCGGCGCAATAACATAACACTGTACACTTTACACGGTATTATACCAACTAAATCGTGACATGTTTTTGTTCCTTAATAATCGATTTTCCTTAATAATGTATTAGAAGAATTTAAATGTATCGAAAATATCATAAATAATTCATTCTTATTAAGAAATAGTAATCCGAAGATCCGAAAAATACAGTAATAATTCGAAATGCGATCATTCGTAATGTGTTCGAAACGTAAATATACAGTTTTGCGACTCGCGCGCCCGGAGACAAGCTGTGGCAGAGAGACAGCTGCTCCGATCGAAGGACGATGAACAGGAGAGGGGGGTGGGGAAGGAAGAGAGGGAGAAAGAGAAATACATATAGGCAGCCGAAGCAAAGGGAGAACACCATAAACATATTAGATCGGATTGGTGCTGCTTTCTCCTGTATCTACTCAAGTCTACTGGATGGAAACATGTTATAATACGGTCAGGCTGTTATCAATCATCACTTTAATTGTTGTTTTTTATTACGCGTGTTTATCGTGGTGTATCACAAACCGAAAAGATCGGAATTTTGGCGCCGTACACCGACGCGACATCAATGACAGTGTAAATGGTTATGTTAGCTGAGCGTACTGTTCGTACGCGTTTTATCGAATATGTTCTCATAATTTATTGTTTTTGGTCCCTTTGTTGCACAATTATTCGAACTTTCTGTCGAAACTGTGATTACAGTGAATACCTCATATCAGCAATAACGTGGAGTCAAGGTTATATCCTGTGCGTCTTTTTCGCTGTATTGTCAAAATCAGCTGCCATTGCTATAGCGTGCGATTCTACTTGTTCATTTCGGTTTTCCTTTTTTTTTATAACTTGAGCTAGACTCATCATACTCGAAATTTCATTCAGAATTAACAATTTGTGTTATGTTTACTCTTTTGAAATCATACGCGGCAAGTTGATGCTTCATTTATAACAAGCGGTATATTTTATCAAATTTGTGCATGACTTTTTGAATGATTTTACGAATACAAACAAATACAAACAAAATTCAAAATAATATAAATAAAATTAATTAATTGTTATATATTTAAAAAACCAATTATATATTTTCTTTTTTCATATATTAGTTATTTGTTTAATAATATTATGTTTTTGAAAAAATTAAAATGATGTATATAAGTATATAATAAAAATTATTATAAATAACATAATGATAATTATATGTAACATAGTAATGTCTTTAATTTTGAATTTTAGTATACAATAACAAATGAATGAATTTTTTGGCAAAGCATATTTAATTATTTATATTTTATATATAATTTTATGAACATAATGTAATCTTATAGCTATTGTTACAAAATAATATTAAATAATAGTTGAAAGTTATATGTAAAATTTAATTGCATGCTTATTTTTTATTTTTATTTATAAAATATGTTATAGGCTTTGGAGATTGATATCGAATTATATATTTGTCTAATAAGGAAATATAATTGAAATAAAGTACATTTGTTAATTCCCACTGAGAAAAACAGGAGGGAAGGGATTTTCTGCAAGAAGAAAAATACAGAAAATAGAAGTGAGGGTTAAGTGTTATAGTAAATGCAGTGGTTGAAGCAGAGATGGACCCATCAATGTTTGTTACATATACCCCTCAAACGAATGGAGTTCCACTGGAGTCCAAACTTGCTACCTACATGGTAATGTATTATTCATCTACATTATTCATCTAAAATTTATTTGAAGAAAAAAATCATATATATAAAGCAATGTATTAAATTTATATTTATTTTCTTATTATATATTTTTTTATAGAATCGTCAAAGTCCTGGAGTAACTCTAAGTACCACCACTATTACCAAACATTTGTCAAATCTTTCTCTGGATTCACAGAAAAAGGTAACTGCCAGTCCAGAATTTGTACCAGGAAGAGGTCTTACTAATAGCAACAGTAGTTCTCCAAATCTTTTCAATAATTCTTATCATTCACAAGAAAATGTGGGTGGTACTACCTATTTTTATCTTGGAAATGCAGTAACAGATACTGTTGGAACAGAAGATGGAACTGAAACTGTAAGCAAATTTAGAAATTCAAATGAAATCTTTTTTATTTCTTAATTAATGAATTAATGAATACTTTTATGAACAGATTGGAAATGTGGGGGCAGGTCAGATAGGCTATGTCTATCCAGGAACTCCCGCACATCTCCAACCAATAAAACCTACAAAACCTCCATCATCTAATAGTTCTTCTGCTCCCTCAACCCCACCTCCCCAAGCAGCACTTAGTTTTTTTGTTAGTGAAAGTTTAAGAATGGACATTCTTCAAAAAAATGCTTTAACATTAGTACAACCTGATATAGTACGATTTCCCGATCTACCAAACGAAGTAGATAATTATCATGAGTTGTGCCCACTGGAACCAATTCATAAACCTGCATCAACAATTCTTGGATATCAAACATCAACTTATAAAGCTACTAGTATTAAAAGTGGTACACGTTATTGTTTACGACGTATACACGGTAAATATTTTTATCTTGTTACAAACTTTACTTATTTATAATATATAAATAAAAAACAATAAATAAATAAAAAATGTTTGGTATTGAAATAAGCATTTAATATGTTTTTAGATTTCAGACTTGCTAATACAAAATGTATGGTGCTGGTTGATATGTGGAAACGCTTATCACATACAAATTTGGTGCAATTAAGAGAAGTTTTTACTACCAAGGCTTTCGGTGATAATTGTTTGTATTGTAACTTGTATTTATAATATATTAAAACAAAATTGATAAATATGTTTCTGTAAAACAATTTTAATTATTTTAGCCATGATATTTGTTTACGATTACCATCCCGGATCGGAAACATTATTAACCAAACATTTCTCAGCAACCGAATTAAATGGTTATACAGATCCATTTTCCTCAGATCCAAATGCGCCTCGACCTTATAGCCACACTAAGAATACTATTTTGAGGCAACAACATAGTAGTATGCTACCAGAAAGTGTTATATGGAGCTATATAATTCAACTCACTGCCGCTCTTCGTGTTATTCATGCTGCTGGTTTGTATTTATTAATAATATTATTATATATTTTGCTTCATTTTATAAATAATTATATAAAATTTATGATTATTTTATAATTTAGGGTTGGCATACAGATGTTTAGATCCTACAAAAGTGTTACTCACATCACGAACAAGACTTCGTCTAAGTTGTGCAGCTATACCAGATGTTGTTACTTATGATGGAAGCTCATCAAATCCACTTTCGCTTATACCACATTACCAACAAGAAGATTTAATTGCTTTAGGAAAGTTGGTGTTGGCATTAGCATGTCGCAGTCTCCTTGCCGTCCATCGCGACAACATGCAAGCTTCTCTTGAACTCGTCGCACGTTCCTATTCCACGGATCTTCGAAATCTTATTCTGTTTGTATAAATCTTATTTTTCTTTAATTTTATTTATTAATTTTTAAAATGCAAAAATAATATTTCTTTATGATTTGATTCAATGTATTTTAATTTAATATATTTTTTGAAATAATTAATTATAATATTATAATTATAATTAATATAAATTTTGAAATATTTTTTATATTAATAATATATTAATATATTAATAAATTATTTTTGATATAAAAGACTTTAACTTTCGATATATAGAGTGACATATTGCTCATATTTATAACCGCGTGTGTTTATATATGTATATAATTTTATAGGTATTTACTGTCTAATCAAGCACGAAAAAGTGTAACAGATCTCATGCCAATGATTGGAGCACGATTTTATACGCAATTAGACGCAGCTCAACTCCGATCCGATGTATTAGAAAACGAACTTGCCAAGGAGTTGGAAAATGGAAGATTATTTAAGTTACTTGTAAAATTGGCTACTATTAACGAAAGACCCGAGCTTAATATGGAACCTACTTGGGCAGAGACGGGTGATCGATATATGCTCAAATTATTTAGGGATTATGTTTTCCACCAGGTAGCAGCTGATGGAAGACCATGGTTAGATATGGCACATGTCGTATCTTGTTTAAACAAATTGGACTCAGGTTCTCAGGATAAAGTATGCTTTTTTCGAAAATAGTTTCTATCTCTTTTCTTTTACAAACAATTTAAATTTTTTATAAAAAATAAGATATTAAAAAATTTTTTAATTAAATTCTTTTAATATTATAATATTAAAATAATTAAAATAATAATTAATAATAATTAATAATAATTAATATTATTGTTATTTTTGAATATGTATTTATAAATAATATTTTTTTTTTATAGATATGTTTGATGTCACGGGACGAACAGAGTGTACTAGTCGTAAGTTATGCAGAATTACGACAATGTTTGGAAACCTCATTTGGAGAGTTGGTACAATCTGCGAAAGAAACTGTTTAGGTCTGTGTCACATTTTTTTCTAAACTGACCAAACAGTACATACTCCGAACCATAAATGTGATATCACCATTTAGCGGTACTATCATTATAATCTTTATCAAGACATAGACGAATGAAAATCGATCGATTTAAGTTTGGTGATAAAAAAATAGTACGTGAACCAGTATGTAAGCATGATTTCAAGTGTTGAAATATTACAATATGTGCAAAATACATTCTGGTACCGTCATTTGAATGTAATATATGTGTGCAAGAAAATCATGTGATGATATAAATCAGAAAATGTTTGATTTTGCTATGAAAGCTATTACGGTACTACAGACACAACAGACAAAAAATTGTACACAACTTAATAATGCAATGAATTCTTAAGAAATCTTAAGAAAATAACACCTAAACACAGTCAGTGTATAGGATAGATCTTAGTTTTTAGGATACAGCTGGTAAGCATTAATTTTGAAATAAATGTTTATTTTTGAAAGCAATCTTAATCAGATCTGTGTAATTATTTCAAAGTAATTATTTAAAAAAATCCATTATACCTCCATATCGTAATATATTTTCATATATTAAATAATCTAAATATTAATAAAAAAACGATGTACTTAGTATTCGTAAAAATCTGGTACTTCGTTTGTTCCACTTTATCCAGCTGGTAATCTGTAGATTCGGTTCTTGAACTGTCCTATCTCCATTCCCTGTCTCTTTCCTCTTCTCTTCGACTGCTGTAATCACTCAAACTTGATCTCATTTCCTTCGTACAATTGCACGACCACAAATAGACTTTTGCATGCATATATATTCTTTGAATTGTATCATGCACATGGTCGTCGCTAACAATTTATTTGTAAAATACAACTTTAAACTTATGTATATATTTTTGGACATTACATTTCTTGAGGTAATATTTACACATATTTTAAATAAAAATTTTATATATAACCTTTTTGTAATGAAAAAATTATATGATTAAAATATGTGTCATATTATTCCTCATTTTTAATGCTTCGCATCGACGCCCATGCGTTTATCCTACGTACGTCCTGTGGATCGAATAAGTGTTTAACATATACGTATATGACTACGGAGTCGAAATAAAAGGCATATTAGACATCTGTTTCTGTCCAAGACATGTCAACCAACTGAACCCATCGTTCTCCATCTAATTGTCTTAATGCCGATGTGATTTACTCCCTCATACCGTGTCACTTCTGACAACCATTTCTCGTATGCGTATCAACCGTATATACGTAGTATGATCGCGTGTAAGTCTTCATTTTATTCGATATCAACCTGCTAACCCAGAGACGTCATGTTAATACTTTGTAATATTTTTTTATTATATTCAATGTATATATATATATATATACAATATCAATTTACAAAGTATTAAAATGAATATAAACTTAAAGAAATTATCAAAAAATATTTTTTATGTTATTAATTTTCTTTTAAAATGACTTTAATAATATTATAA
>NW_006263408.1:1214009-1219880 GCF_000469605.1 Apis dorsata
GAAATATCTAAGATATATCCATAACAAAATCGTAAAATCATATTTGTTTTAAATTCACTTTCTGATTATTAAGAAATTTTAAACTCTATCAGAGCAATGAACCATTGTGCGATTTTTCTTCTGATCGTCTCATGATTGTGAAACTGAATTGTATGGAAGGTCGAAGCATTTCAGTATATAAGTTAAAAAGAGATCAATCTAGAGGTGCCCTGTGAGCGAGAAACCACTTCTGTTGGCAATTAAGGAACTAACAAATGTATATGAGCATGGCAAGGAAGAAGATCTAACTTGTTCTTTGTTATTATTCCAAGAAAAGGAGGATACTAGTAAAACATACTCGCGCAATATATGGTATGAGCATTCCGTTCATCTAGTTATTCTCTTGTTTTTCCTTCTCCTATTGACTTTTGAAGTCAAGGTATTAAACGACAAAAAATTTTACCAGAATTCACTTATCTGTAGGTATTCACTTCTGTGTAGGTTGAACAAGAACGTGCCACGACTATTGGTCAACATTGAAGTTGGTTAGCGCGCTTTTTTTGTCCCCATAACGGTTTAACCGTTCCTCGACTCATGTAAGTACTTGCACACACACGAACATCGTATATGTTTTGCATCTGATTCGTTTGAATCGATATTCTTGCCCACACAGTCGTAGTTTAATCACCACGTTACAGAGATTAATCGTTTGCTAGATACGAGAGACAAGTTATCAGGTAATGTATGTGTGTCGTGGCAAATTTACATTTACAAATGATAGTAACATGGTTTACATAGAAAATACGACATTAATTAAAATATATTATCACTTTTTTGGTAATATAATTTGAAATTGCTTTTATTTTTTTTATTTCTTGTTCAATAAATAAACATAAAAATTGAATAATTTTGTATTTTAACAGATATGATCATATTATACAAAATATATTGTAAGTAAAGTTACTTATAACTTTTTAAATAATTTTAAATAATAAAAAAAAATTTAACGTAATTATATTGATAAAAATAAATTTATAAAATATAACAGCATGAATTAAATTTCTCAATTTAAATCTTATATATTTTTTGTACTATCACTTATAATATTTTATTTTATTTGTATTTTCACTTCTATCGATTTATATTTTTCTCATACAATATAAATTTATATGTGTTTCTAACCATAATAATCGTTGCCTCTCTATTAATATTAATCCTTTAAACGAATCAGACAAAAACCTCTACTAATTTCATATATTCATCTTGAGGCATTAATCCATATTTACTCTCTAGATTACTTTCGATTTTTTTTCTACTTGGCTTCATCTCTTTTTGTTTAATCCTATCATTACAAATGATTAGCTACATTATCTGGAAGCGATACAATATTTATCATTTCTATAACTATAGAATAAAACCGAGAGCAACGATGCAAAATAGTAACGGTTTTCTGCAGGTATACGTTTGAAAATATCCTTCAGCGCTGCGAAACGATGGGGCGATGTTGGTAGCGGCAACCCCGCGCCGCTGCTTGTACGAAGGTTGCGTGGATTCGGAGGGATGGTAAAGAGTAGAGAGGCACACGCAGAAGAGGGAAGAGGTCGGGTTGTGGAACGGATAGAGCGGTAGTGGCTCTGGCAGCAGCAACACGTAGTACACGGTAGCACCGCGACGAGAACGCACACGGTTTATACCACGTCGCTTTAGTAGTCGGTAGACTCGCTTCGAGCCAGTTTCACTCGGTCCAGTGGCGCAGTCGCGTTACACGTATATATTTTTTTCGTATCTTCAACTACTACCAGCATCATCACTACTACATCACCATTACCAATTACTACCAACGTCGTTGTTACCACCACCTGCACCATTGAGTGTGTCAACATACATACGTAAACGTCAGCAGGATCACCGAGTCATCGGGTTGCTCCTGGGAAATAAGTTACAGAAGAAAACGTATATATCTTCGAGACGGCGCGAGGTATGTAATATTTATTATTTGTTTTATTTCCTTCAAATTCTTCTTGTTTATAACTGTTAATGTTGATCACGAGCGTGAAAATGGTGGCTCTTTTATGTGCGCGGGATTCAGTAGCGGAAGTGATCGCGCGTCGTCGATGAAGACGCGACAAATGAATGTTCCTAGAATACTATCGTGCTTCGTTTCTATACTCTCTCCGTATATTCCTCATCGATTTTCCTCGACAAGACCCGCCCTGTAATTTACTGTTCTCTTTCTCTCTATAGATATCTTATTGAGTATTTTATTTCGCGCCTACAATTTGGAATCGAATTTTTCTATAAAACGTTAGTGTAAAATACAAAAATGCTATAGAAACACAATCATAATTCTCTCGATTATTATCGAGATGAGTTTTCAGATCCTTTTTTCGGCAAGCGCGCGCGTGTTTGCTGTCGACGATCGATGGACTCTATCGGCTTCTCTCTTTCACCCTCTATCCACGAATCGTGGCTGGTCGTTTCTTTTTAACATAATATGCTTGCTAGACGGTCTTTCTCGATGAACCATACGTCTTAAGTATCGATTTTCTATAGAATAAGAAGATCGAAATCATTATTGAGCATACTTTCATAAAAGATTTCTTATATAAATACTTTATAAAGAAAATCAATAAAATTTGTATTTGTTAAAATTTATTATTAATTCATTTAAAAATAATTTTTTAATATTTTTATATTTTTTATTTTTTAACAACAAACAATGTGTTTTTAATATTTTTCTTTATCTTTTTTTTCTCAAATTTGAAGAATTTCTAATTGCATTTAATATATTTGAGACATAAAACTTTTTGATAAATGATTCATGAAAACAATTAATATGTTTTTCAAATCCCCCATATTTCGATTTTTTTTACACGTTATTTTTCTTATTGAAAACAGACATCGATCTGCATCTCGAATTACAGGCAGCAAATCCCATGAGTGGAAAGAATTCATTAGAAGGAACTTTGCCAACGTTTTGAGTACACATTTCGATCGATAGTTCGAAAGTAGTTTTAAGTTTTATATGAGAAATCGAATCTTTTGTTGGAATTGAAAATAGCTCTGAAGATAGCTAAACATAAAATGTGATGTATCATCAAAATTTCTTTTAAAATTTTAATTTATTTATATTCATATTTTTTTCTTATTTTTTTTAATTTTTTTTCTTAAGTATCTAATATAAAATGTAATTAATCATTAAAAAAGAAATGTATAAATATTATGATAGTCTCTGTTTTATATTCAAATAAAATTTCTTTATTTATGTGACGTATTTCATCTCCAGTTGTCTTATAAAAATACGAATTTCTTTATGTTAGTTAATTTCAAGCAAAGCAAAAAAATTAAGTAAATTATATTGAATTTTATATTATTTGAGTAATAACAAATATTCAGTATATTTGATTTAGAATTTTAAAATAAATTATTTAAAATACAAAAAGATCTATCTATATGGTAATACTTTATATGTAATGATACTCTATAAAATAATTACTTCTTTTAACAATTTTTTAAAAGAAAACATATATTTAATGGATGATAGCATATTCCATAAAAACTATATTATATATTTAGATTATGCACATTGACATACTACGTAGTCTCTCAGCTTTTTGCGCAACAAGGTTTAAACTTCTTGATATGAAAACTAATGTACGTTTATTACGAATAGGGCTCCGTGAAATAACCGATGATTAACGATTTTTTTTGAGCTATATACGTCACTTTCTGCATGTTTGTGTGTTAATTCATTAAAGAATATCGAGTAGGCGTTGTGATGTTGCAATAACCCTCAGGAGCAAATAAGTGGAGAAAAATACGTCGATCCGGATATCATTTTTTTTTCTTTATTCCTTCGGTAATTTATAAATTCAATTGCGTCTAGTTTAGACGAAAATGAGAACAATGAAGAAGTAGTTGTATTTCTTTTTGATTATTAAATATGTCTGTAAAATGAATCACAACTTGTTTTTTTAATGTGCGCAACAATATAATGTTTTTAAGAAATTTTTCTTCAAAATTTCCAAGCAATTTCAATGTTCGAAGAGCAAATGTTTTAACTTCGATTCAATAGATAGCATTTACAAGAGACATTGAATTAATTTTCATAGAAGGTTAGTAATTTAATGGAATAAACCACATTGCGTTAACGATAAATGATATTTGATTGTGGTAACATATGAGATTGAGAGACTTTAACCATAGATTTGTTGATCTCACGATTTAACTGAATGGCATTGCATTTATTATCCGCAAATGGCAAAAATAAATACATATTTAGAATTATTGAAATCTTCCTATAAATGTTTTTACCAATCGATTAATTATTCTTTTGATTTTATATAAAAAAATAATTTATCAAGTCACATGGGAATTATTTATATAAATTACGTTGTATTTTTTCTTAAAATCTACATTCATTTGATATAGATTACATACGATTTATTTTTATGATATCATAATCGCGGTATGAAAAGAACGTGGTAAAATTTCAGTTCTTGATAGAATCGATTTCAGTTCTAGACATGAACATCGAATATTCGCCGAGACAAAAAAGCGTATCTGTGTGACCGATACCGTGAGAGAAATTATCGTTGATGGAAAGAAAAAAAGAGGGTTGACGCGCTTCACCATCGCTAGCGAATTAAGTTACACGAGAGTAATTTGAGGGGAAATTGCGTGCAATATTTGCCATTGCCGTGATGGAATCATATTACGCGCGAGAAAGAGGGTGCGAGAGAAAAAGAAGAGAGAATACAGGCTTTGACACATGTGAGCAACTCGCGATGTCGTGTTTTATCGTGTCAGAATAGGTTTCGTGATGATACTATGACACGCATATTTTTCGCGGGATCTCGAAAGACTCGATTTCGCCCATAGAAAACTATCTCAATTTTTTTCTTTTTTCTTTTTCATTTCGTATACATACATGAATAAACGGATAGTTTGATGTATGAGTGTTGAAATGTGAGTGACATTCATTTTCTGATTTTTCTGTTTATCGTAGAGTCTACGTGTATCATTGGGTTCTTAGTATCATTGGACATTCGTATCTTCCCTATGCAGATTGAAATAAAATTGACTCAAAGTAAAATTGTGAAAATTTGTTCAAATATTTTTAATAATTTAAATTAAAGTAAAAGTTTAATGTTTATAATTTATTAAATTATATCATTTAGTAGCAAGCACAATTTTCAAATAAATAATAATAAATAGATTTTTTGTTTGCTAAATTTAAAATTAATTAAAATTTTGATACTTCGAAAGAAATATGTAAAATTTAAATATCTAAATACTTTTGTATATCAAATTAGTGCATTTAATTTCCAGTTATCCTGTATATTTTATCGTGTTATATTGTGCATTATAGCTGAGTTCGTGCACGAACACGACATTCTTAATGTCCATTAAGAATATAAATGCATTTAAATGTATCATGACCGTATTACCACGCTACATTTCCCTCTTTAATTAACCTCAATTTGCGGTACATCTGGCGACATAGTTGCCGCCAATTTGCTAGCATCTCATGTTCCCCGAGCAGTTTGTCGTATCGACAGTATCATTCGAATCACGCTGCTAAATTGTCAGCAAGACATATCGGCTTGTGGGAGGGTTGCGATCGAGGTCTATTGTCAGTACCATACCTAGATACCATATCACGCGTATAATCATAAAAGCTGCTTGTCGGGATATAGATTTCTATTGGGAAAAAAATATCTACAATAGTTTCGTAATTCAAACCGGACTATTTCTTCCTCTCTGGGCAATGAAAAGAATAAAATGATAAAAGATCCAATAAATAAAAAAAACTTGACATAATGTTAAGCAGAATTATTTGAAATTCAAATATTGGTTACTTTTTCATATTAAAAAAAAAAAAAAAAAAAA
>NW_006263408.1:1220199-1223829 GCF_000469605.1 Apis dorsata
AATCTTTCTTATGAATAAGATATATGTTTTTATTTGTTCGATTTTAATACATTGTTAATTATTGTTACTTTTGTATCTTCAACTTTTAAGTATTTTAAATACAGAATAATTATAAGATATAAAATTTGTATCTATAAAAAAATATAGTTAAGTATATTTATTGATAATTATTTAATTTCTTAGAAAAAATTCCAGAATTAATTTATTTACGAATGATTGATAGTATGGTTGTATGTAATCTATTTAATCAATTTTAAATATTTTTCCAAGAACACAGACTTATGTAAACAAATTAATTTTTTTTTTTTTCTTTCTTTTACATTATGCATTAGACTTTTTTTCATGTTTGACAGGAACTTCCGCTCAAGAGTCTTTCGTTAAGAGATTCTAACCTCTTAGAATTTCAATGATGTAGATATTCTTTCGTAGATATTCATGATATTCCTTTCCGTTTTTCGTCACTCATTATCATTTGGAAAACGAGTGAAATATGAGTTTTATAAAATCCTATATGATTATATACTTAAAACTCTTTGTACATATGTATATGTTTATATAGTACATATGTTTCAAATGTTGATTTTGATGTGCATCAATTTTGCGATTAGTTCATTCGATAATTTATCGATTGTATGAATTCGATTCGTGAAACGTATATTTTAGTATTAAACTATTTTAAATATAAATAAATATTTGAATACATTTCAAAGTTATATTTTGTGAAAGAAAATATAATATATATGTCAATCAATTTAATTTGTTTTTCAATTTAATGATTTGTTAAAAATTATAATGAACATGTCGATATATCTTTTTAAAAATTTAAACAGAATTTTTAACATATAATTAATATGTCTACCATCATTAAATGACATACCTAATATATCAACGTTTGTATTCTAAATTCAACAATGTCAATCAAATGATTCATTTACTATTTTTCCAAAATTTTTCTCGTTATTTAATGAATTTATTTGACTGGAAATATTAAAATATAAAGTATTTGTAAGATAAATCATTGAATAGTCTTAAAAACATTTCGTTCTGAACTGTCACAAAGGATATAGATGTCATATAAAGTAGAAAATGCGGTTTTACTCGTGAATATATTGTATGTAAATAGCGTATACTCATAGTTTACGCTGTTTCGTTCCTCTTTCCCTTTGTAATAAACGCCTTAGCTTCCTGTTTCTCTCCTTCAGCAAGGAAATGTATTCGTTCTGTTTGGGGTTTTAACCCTTTCACCAAGCATTATAGCCGGGTATAATATATAACGCGTAATAGCTACAAGTGAACACTTTTCACGTCCGACGGATAACCTCCTTTTCTGAATTATCCGACAAGATTCATTCGGTGAATGTTTGTCAAAATTTTATCAAAACTAAAATTCTTTGGTTAAAATTATGAATATAGTAGTATAGCAATTTAATTTTTCATTTCTTTTCTTTTTTTTATGTTCAATAATATTTGTATTTCTTTGTGACAGAAATAATATTTAAGATTTTTTATAGTTAAAATAAAAAAAGAAAAAGATAAAATACGTAAATGTTTTGATCGAAATGTAAAAGAGAGAATATTAAGTATATTTAAACGATAATTCTAATATCAGATGTATATGTTGAAAATGTCCAAATTGTAGTTCGAAATTCGAATTGAATCGAATTTGATTTTTTATTCAATCGAAGAAAATCGAACAATTTTAAACTACATCAAATGGCATAAAGAAATTGAATAATTCGAATAATTTATTTAAATAATTCAAAGTATTCGATTGAACCCTCTATTTTGATATCTCTAGTCTTAAATACTTCACAATAAATTGATTAATGATCATATAAGTAGGTAAATTCATGGCCAATATAGCTGCTGTATGTATTTATTTACATATAAGATAGATTTATGGATTTACCAGCTCGTGTTTTTCTCGTAAACAATAATTATGAGAAAAAATAAAGAGGAAACTTGTTTTTTATAAATAACATAATATAATGGCATATAATTTTTTTATGTTTCCAGTATTTTTTCAAATATAAAATTAACTTCTAATTTTTTACATGAAATAAATATTTTATCATATTATATAAAAGTGAAGCAATTTCAATATAGACAGAATGATTTTCATAAATGCAAAAAATAAAAAAAAGTATTTCAAATATTATTCTAGTACACAAGAAAAATGTTGATTAGTAAATGAATATTTTGTATAATATATATATATAAATTAAATTATTAAATAATTATTTGATATTTCCTCTCTCGTATTATCAGATTATTCCTTTTAAGAATGTGTTGTTAAGAGATAATACTAATGTACATAGTAAATCCTATATTACAATAAAATCTCTTAAGTTGATGAAACATATTTTTACTAATTTAGTTTTATATTACAGATTTAATATTTTTATTTGAATAAGGATTACTATTTCTTCTTATTTTCTATTTTCATGTGTATCTTACGTAAGTTATATTGTATAATTTTTTTCCTATATGTAATGGCAATTCCAATTTTATTAACAAACTATTTTAAATCGATCTTATTACGAATATAAATTATGAATTACGAACATTAAAACAAACAAATGATAAAAAGTAAAAAATAAATCTTACACAATAATTTATTAACTAATTCATAATAAAATTCATAATTTATACAATTCATTTGAAAAAATTTATTTATTTTATTAAAATTGTAATGGTAATACAGAAAAGAGTACATCTCTCTTTTTTCTATATATGTAAAAATATATCTCTCGATCATAATTTTCAAGATATTTTCAAAAAAAAGCTTTTATTTACATAAAATTTCACTAAGCATATCCGTAAACAGCGCATGTGTAAGCATGCGGCGGCCACATTATTCTCTGTTTAATGTAAATATATGATGATGATAGGTAACTAAGCGTATAACGGGTGAACTCGATTCAAAAAGCTATTTCCCCATGAATTGTGATGGGCTTGAAATATCTCAACTTCATCCCATATCGAGCTTAGGCGTTTCTTTGGATTATGGAAACAAAATATAAAATAATTCTCGATCGAAATTAGAATGGCTGAAATTACAAATAATAAATAATGTAAAATTACTATTATAACTATACTATATAAGAGAATTTATTAACATTAATAAATTTTCTTCATCAACATCATAAATTTTATTAATAATACGTTTAGGAAGATTTTTTTGTTTATTCAAATCATTATAGATAATAATAATAATAAAATTAAGAGAAAGACAAAAAAAAAGTCTTTTCATTTGCATAGTATTGAAACTTTAACAAGCATTTCGTGTCGTAATAGTCGTGGGGCATCAAGATAAAACGATGCCGTGGCTTGTTGCTCATGGAAGATAGAAAAAAAAAAAAAAGAAGAACCTGTCGGAGGGAGGTTCTTTGATACTCTCGAATCGCTGGAAGACATGGTACCGGAAATACCGCGGTATGTAAACGGCCAGCTTCTTCTTTTCCTTCCTTCCTTCCTCGTTTCGCGATCTTTTTCGAGCCGCTATAAGGAAAATGGATCGTCCCGTAACGATCTCATCGTAAGATGCTTCTTATCACGGTTTAACGCAACTCTCTTTCCCTTTTTTTTCCTTCTCTCTCTCTCTCTCTCTCTCTCCCTCTTATTTCTCTG
>NW_006263408.1:1224007-1228023 GCF_000469605.1 Apis dorsata
GTCTTCTCGTCGTTCATTTCTCTTCCTTTCTCACTTCTCCCTCAAATTCAACGCAGCGACATGCCGTTGGCATTGAGGTACTGATCGTATCTCACAGATACGAGTTTATCGGTAACATCTGGATTTCAAGTCGGTTCCCTCAACATTCGCCAGATAATCGCTCTTGCACGCCCTCTTCTCGGGATCTAGCCGCTTTTGATTGGCTGTTCTTGTTTTAAACGGGATCTGTTAGTCTCGGTAAATCTTGTTATCGGTTTTATACATTCAAAGATCAAATTGATTAGATGTTTCACATGACATTTTTCATTATGATTACGATTAAAGATGAATTTAATTTTTTGTTATGCATATAATGAAGAAATTTTAAAATTGAGTTTGCAAAAATTATGTTAAGTTTTTGTATATTGTATATTTTTATTTTTATTTTGTATAATTTATATTTTGTATATTTTTTTTAATAATTTTTAATAATTTATTGGTTATTATGATTATATAAATATCTTTAATTAGACTGATATAGTGATTTGACAATATTTAGAAATTTTGGAGACCAAAATTAATTACAATAGTAATTAATTAAATTGGAAAAATATTAAATTCTCATAATTTTGATTTTCTTATAAATATATATTCATCATGTTCATGATATGATTTTCATTGATGAAAATGAGATCAATATAAATTGATTTTAATAATTTTAAATTAATAATAATAATAATAATATGAATCTATATTTCGTTTTTCTATGATTTCTGGTCATTTTTTTTTTTATTAGTTATTATATTTGTTCTCAATCGTATATTTTCTTCTCTTATCGCTTGCGAATTATGAAATTAAGCGAAGTTGTAAAATTTGATTGCTTCATTGATTAAGAATCATATAATGTTTTTATAATTAAAAGTGACTGGTTTTGAATTATTGCCTATTATAATATATATGTATTTAATGTTATTGATATATAATTTATTTATGAAGATGAAGAAAATATTTATTTGACTAAAATGTATATTATATAAATTTATTTTTTACATATAAATATTACGTTTAAATATTTGTTAATAAAGTAATAATTTCAATACGACAGAATTGCTAATAATAAGTGTTAGACGTAAATATATTTGAAATTATTATGCTAAATATTAATTATTTGACAACGTAGCACAATTTTGTATCGTTTTGATGCCAAATTAGAGGGAATATATGGTAACTTCGTTAAGATGCCATGCGCGGCACAGCATTCTAATTAACCTGAGATAATTAATTGGAATCTATTGTTCCAATTGCATATTAATGTCAATTTGCATGAATGAGTTCATCGTCATCTCTCTTGCGACTTAAGTGTCCCTAGTCGTAGATGTATATAGGAATTGCAATTATACTTTCAATGAATACATGATTTTCTTTCGAAATGATTTTTACAATGAGAATAACT
Source organism: Apis dorsata (assembly GCF_000469605.1). Lineage (NCBI taxonomy): Eukaryota > Metazoa > Arthropoda > Insecta > Hymenoptera > Apidae > Apis > Apis dorsata. The sequence goes on from NW_006263408.1 coordinate 1,225,440, forward strand.
AAAATGTAATAACTAAAAATGTTCAATTCTTCTTCATCGTATTATTATCGATTTGTTCATCGATTCTTTGTTAAATTAATTTTTTCATTGAATTCTTGAAAATAAATTGCTTCATTAATTTTTTTTAGAAATACTGTATTGAATAGTAATATTGAAATAAAATTATTGCAATGAATGAAAGGAAAATAATGATGAAAGATACATAAGATAGATGGATATATAGAGGATACATAGTAAGTAAGAACTCTTCAAAAGTATTTCACAAAGTGTGTTTTGTACTAAAGATATACATTATATATACATCTATATATATTTATATACAATAAATGTTACTAAATGTTATTATGTCTAGAAGGAAATGTGTTCCATTAATTATATATATATATATATAATAAGAAATAAGAAATATAATAATAATAAGAAAGGATTTTAATTTGATTATTTTGATAATATACTTGAATAATAAAATAATTTTAAAAAAATCTTTAGAAATAAATTTAAAGTTTTATTGTGCAGTGAATATCGTTAATATCAATTATATATCCTTAAAATATTAAAAATAATAATATCACTTGCTAAAAATTTTTTTTTTCAAAAATAATGAAATGTATATGAAAATATACATATATATAATAAAATAAAATAATATATAATATAATAAAATAAAATATACATATAAATATACATGAATAATGAAAATATTTATTCATTTTTTAAATTATTCATAAATATATGAAAAGAAAATTTATAAATGGATAATTAAATTTGGAAAATGTGAAATAATGCAAAAAAAAATTCACTAATAGTACAATAGATAAAAATAGATAAAAAAATACTATAGGTTAATACATTACTCATTGAACTAAAGAATATAAGTTCACTGGCAGTCGTACATTTAACCTTAAAAAGACCTCCGGCTTCGCGGTCGTCCGAGGTCTGCCATTCAAATTGTATCTACTTAGAATCAAATAGATCTATATTATCCTCAACTCAACTACAAGACAGCTCTTCTATACGTATTAATCCTGCTGTATGAAAAATTCTATTATCAATCCTTAAACTCATTCAATTCACTTTTACTATATCACTATATTATGATATTTTCTTTTTCTCCTTCACTTTTTTTTTTTTCTACATAACAACTCGTCCAAACCGCAAAATACAATTAATAATTAAAGAAAACCGAGTCTCGGTAATCCAGAGATCCGGCTTCCAGAAATTTTCTAACAGTGAAACGAAGATAGGAGAAAAGAAGATGTGGAGAAGGATTCACAATGCACCGGAAAAGGCGAGCAAAGAGGCCAACGGAAGAAAGATTCTGTCGCTGGACTCGTAGAACGAACGACGCGGATAAATGATTCACCGCTGCGAGCATTTGCGTTTCCGCGTCTTGTCCCTCGAGCATTTCTTCCTCCTTCTTCCTCTTCTCCTTCTTCCTCTTTCTTTTTCAAACACGCTCGGACAAATTTGTATTTTGCCAGAGAAAACCAGGTTCTCCTTAAAAGACGAAGAGATGAAGGGAGATTTTGCCGGCTAGATAAGAGAGATTGAAGAGACACATATATCTAGTGATGGGATTTGGAACGCTTTAAATCGTTTCGTAATTGTATATCAATCGATAAAATCGAATCTGGATTCTTAAATCTAAAATTCTTGCAAGTTTCGAATGTCTTTATTGTATCTCAAAAATCTTTGGAAGATTTGATCTTGAAAATCTTTTTTGATTTGAAATTCTTAAGAGTTATTTTGTCTCATTCGCGCTACGTAGTTCTTATTCTTATTGTTGAATTCAAATATTGGCAAAAATCTGCAAAATATAATAAAGAATAGTGTTAGTGTGAGCAAGATAAAATAGATTTCATAAAGATTTTTTGTATTTATCAAGATTTTCCTTTCCTTTCAAATATTTCAAATATTTCAAAATGATCAAAATTTTCAAGACTTTCGAGAATTTTTTAGGTTTCGAATTAGGTTTAAAGCGAATTTCGAATTTTTTTATTATTTTAAAGATCCACATATATATATTAAAGTGAAAGAACGGAAATTGAAAATTCTTACGTAAAGAAGAAAAGAATTTATTGGGTCATCAGTAGCAATTACCCAGAATCACGAAATTACATGACGACGACAGGCCTGTAGACTTCTTTGTGACGATGGTCACTGACCTGGATTTTCGGTGTTCGTTCTGACAAGCCGTGGCAAAGAGAAAGAAGAAAGAGGTGAAGAGTTGGGGAATCCCTTTGGGCTCTCGCGAGCTTTCTCCTACTCCCGATTAAATTGAACTTATCGAAGCTCGCGACATGGTGGAATTCCAATCCCCTCCCCTCTAGTCGCACTGTGATCGGCCAGAAATTGGAAAACGATCTTTGGCCGTGGTGAACTCATGACGAATCTCTGTGATTCGAATTTTTTGAAAGTTAGAATTAGGAACTTAGAATTTTCAAGAAAGATTCTTTATCTTCGAAAAGAAGATTAATAAATTGGAAGATTTAGATTTATCTACGTGTTCTTTTTGTAATATCGTGATGATATTTTAAGTATTTCGAATTTTTTTTTTTTTTTTTTAAGAGTTTATAAGAGAGTT
>NW_006263408.1:1228240-1235454 GCF_000469605.1 Apis dorsata
TTTTATCTAGAATAAATAATTATTTATTGATTTTTAATTATCACACTATTTTTATTTTGGACAAAAGGATATTGTTTGCGTTATATTGTTCATATTTAGTGTTGTTCATATTAAGGATAAAGAAAAATAAGGATAAGGATAAAAAAAAATAGAAAATTAATTATTAACCTTGACATTCGTTTCTCGACAAGCAACAAAGAAAGTGAACGGTTATTCCTATCAAAGAAAAAAAAGTAAACCGTGATAGCATAACTGATACGAATTATCTTTAACCTCTGCCGGATGGTGTGATTTCTTTCCCTGTTTCGTCGATTTTACTCGAAATAATGAAATAAAATTTGAAAACATAAACGTTTAAATTAAAAACTCGATTAAAAATTAATTTTTTTACGTAAGTTATAATTTTTTAAATAATATATTGATTATATTACTTTCAAAATTATTTCAGATCATAAATTAAATAATGCTTTTTAAAAAATATTGTATAGAAAAAAAAAAAATAAATAGAATTTAATAAAATAAAATTATAATATCTTAATATAGAATCTCGTGAAACAATTTTCGAAAGAAAAAAAATTCTTTATTCAAACGAAATATTCTGAACGATAAATTATATTATTCTTATTTAAAAAAGGAGAAAATGAAATTTTCAGCGAAAAAATTTTATTCATGACTTTGTACCACATTCATTCTCCGGAATACTCGTGTACGAACTATTGGACTATTGCAGCACTTGCAATAACACGGTATTATAACTCTTCACACATCGTTTTAACCGGTAATCGCGCTTACAATACGCGTAAAAACACTGGCATAGGTAATATACTTAAGCAGCTTGGGGCTTATGGTGATACGTAATATTTTATTATTCATTTCCATTTATGAATTATTCACAAGAATATAGAGTTGAGGAAGGAGGACGAATAAGAGAAAATCATAGATGATATTCAAACTCATTATTTTATAATACTTCTCTTATGAACAGATTTTTCAACCAATCTACGTCTCTTTTTTTTTTTTATTCTTTGCTAATATATTTACATACTTTCTTTGTTTCGGCCTAAAAGAAAATTTTAATTGATATAATTTTGTATAAAGAATATCTTCGTATAAACGTGTAATTTGTTTTCGCATCTTTTTTTCCTTTTTTTTTTTTTTTCCCCCTCTTTTTAGTATAGAAAAAGAGAGGAAAATATACAGATAACAGGAAATCGGATTTTTAGATATAATGCCAGTAGATGAGAGTAGATTTGAGAGAGTACGGCTTTGAACAGCATACACGCCTCCACTTGGCCATTTATCCGGGCCACGAGCAAAAATGGCCCTTTACAGCCTAGTGATATACAAGAAAAAGAGAAACCGGTAACTAAAAATATACGAGCACATCGGACTCAAAACGAACCCGAGTTCAAAGAAATGGGTGGCCTTCAAAGGCCACTCACGGATGGTTACATGCGAATTTTTTTTAGGACCAAAGCATATATATATATATATATATGTATAATGGCGGCATCTGCTGGACAAAAATGTTTCTTCACGTTTCGTTTGCTCGTATATTACAGTTTCAATTGAATGTATTACGATTGTCTGTGCCCGAAAAGAAGTCGATTATCTTTTTGTCGTTGATTACAGGATTATATTCATTTGATGAATCTGTTTATTTGATGTAAATTGAATGCTAATCATAACTAAATACAATAGTGCTCCATTTATTTGGACTATATTTATTGAAATGAAATAGTATCATTTAGTAATTAATAGAACCTCTATCATTTGAATCTATTTATCTAAATGTTAACTCTTGTTATTTGAATGAGAAATTGTGAACAGTTCATGAGAAAATCAATGAATTTTTATGAACTGTGTTTATCTTTCATTTATAATATGTGAAGAGAGTTCTACTTTAGTATATAATGTTTCTAACAGAGATTTTCTTTCTAAATTTTAACAAATACAACATATCAACAAAATAAGTATGTATGTAATAAAAAATAGTTATAAAAAATATTTATATGCCATTATATTTATTTTGGCATTTATATATCAAGTATATTATATTTTATATCTATCATTTTTTTTTATATCATTATAAAAATTTTATACATATTTAAAATTGAAATGTAAAATATCATAAAAATATACTTTGTTCAAAAGTATTATTAACAAAATTTAATGATTTTCTCTATTGATAAATCATAATAATATATTTAATTACATCGTCAAATGATCATATTACATAGTACATAAATGTTCATATTAACCGGGTTTTCCATTTAATGACTTCGGAATTTACGGGTTAATACCCATAATGCAGAGAGAAAGCGAATATATGAGATGCAATAATGAATACATATTCCTGTTAGGATCAGCTTCAAGCTTCATCTTAAAACCTCATAATAAAAGAAAGAATCAAAATAAGAGACATTAAAAAGCAGAGATATTAGAATTGAAAATCGATTTTGTTTCTTATAGATTTTAACATAATTTTGTTTCTCTTAAATATACTTATTATATAAAAATCTTTTGAATCTTTAAATAATAAAAATCTTTATATAATTAATAATAAAATTCTCGTTATTATTGAATAGTAAATATATTAGTTTCATTTCTTTTTTTTCTTTTTCTGAAATTGTTCTCTGAAAGAAATTGATTTCTTATTAAATAAATTCATTTTTCTTAAAATATAATTATGTACAAAAATAACATAATCAAAGTTACTATTAATTCTGAGAAAAGTTCTTTCATAAAAAACGCATGGTTCAAAAACGAATGTAATAGACATGTATATCTGGATCCAAGAGCAACGTTCCCTATATGGATATGTCGAGACTAGTGGCTGTGTGTGTCGAGTTGCCGGTCTATATCTGACAACGCATTATCTGCTTTACTGCTTGCAGTAAACTCAGTATTGTATCCTACTTGAGTTGTTCTCTTATGACATTTTCAATACATCTTATTCTACCATACTTATTCTAGTTCTACTACATTCTATTTTTCTTTTTTTTTTTTTTTTAAGTGAAATTTTTACTCGCGTTTTCTCTTTTTTTTATTTTTCATTTTTTTCTATTCATAAAATATCATAATAGTTTCTTTTCTTATTTTTTTAATAAATTATATATTTCTTTCTTTATTTTTGGTTGCGTAACTAATCATTTTTTATATTCATTTCTTTTTATTTTATATCTCAGTTTACAATACTTTGCTGCTATGAAATTCAATTTCTTCAGATCAATGATTAATGATCTTTTTATGTTTATTTTCTTTGATTTTCTTGATTTTTTCTATTATTTGATTTCTATTATTGGATTTTCGAAATTTTATTATATTCGATTATAAAATGCAACTAGTAGTTTATTTAAAAAAAGAAATTCAAAGATTTTACTAAGTTTTACTAAGTTTTAATTTAGAAGATATATTATTGTATAAAAAGTGTGATTACTTTATTATGGAATTTTCTTTAATATGATCTCTCTGATCATCCAAATCCTCTACATAGTTCAGTGTTGTCTAAGCTAAGCTCCAAAGCTTAGAATGGCTTCTCTCGCTACATGAATTTTGGTTAAGATATTAGAACTGTCATGTGTAGAATTCATATCATGTTTATTTTTCCCAAAATTTTTTAATTCTCTATAAATTTCTATAAAAAAATGATGAAATTCTTACAAAAATCTATTAAAATTTTTATAATAAATTTAATAATTAAATATTTATTTTTTATATAAAAAATTTATATCAAAGTTTTCGAATTAAAAAATTTCTTATGATGAAATAATTTGCACATCCGAATCTTATTTGAATTGTGACATTTTATAATCAAATAATTTCTTATTTGCAAATGGAAAAACATTAAATCATCAATTATAAAATTATTAGCAAAAAAAATACATATATATTATTATTAATAGAATATATTATACATGACATAATATATACATATATTTATATGTGTAATCTTTAGTTTTAGACTTTCGTGACTAGAGAATTAAAATAAGACTTCTAAATAATGTTAGTATCGCTACAATCACTTATAGCCACTAATTTTTAAGTTTTTTTGAAACATATCTTTCGAAACTTAAGATACATTTTAAAAGGAAATATTTTTTTCTATTTCTCATGAGAAATAAGAATCCAGTGAAATGATCAAAATTGAAAAAAAGTTGAAAATTAAGAAAGAATAATTTTTATTCTTACTTGTATGATAGTTATCGGAACACTGGTATATTTTACTTAAAATGCGTTAGTTTCTTCAATTCTGTTTGCATAGAGGACAGCACATATACTAGTCTTTATTAAGATTGTCGATACGTGATTAAGGATCACATTGTACATATTATCGATCTCGAATAAATACTCAATTGCCATTGCTTCGATTGCACACACCAAAAAAATATTCTCTTCTGAACTCAGAAAACGGTGATGGCGCACCACGTCGTAACATGACAATAGCCTCGTCGAGCAACTTCGACAAAGGGAAACGCGCGTTTATCGTCTCATTGTCTTCGTCTCTAGTCCGTTGCTCCCGATAATTTTGTCAATTCTATTCGATCTCTAAATATTTCGATTGTTATACAGCTTTTAGCAACAAAAAATCGATTCCATTTCTAAATATTCTATTCGTATATATTTACAATATATACGAATATATATTCAATTCATATTCTAATGTAATTTAATATACTTTTTTTTTTTTTAGTACATATACTCATATTTCAAATATTCAGAATGTGAATATATTAATTAAATGGAAGATTGGCTTTTCTATTTTTTGTTACCACTTTAAGTGGTTTTTTTATAATTGTGTTTTTAATTAGTAATATTAACATTATGAATTATTCAAAATAAAAATTTGAGATGATGAAATGAGAGATGAAAATTTTATTAATGGAATTTCTTTTAATTTTAAATACTTTTGGAAAAGAGAAAAATATTGCGAAATTAAATATTGAAGGATTATTCTGTTATTAATAAATATTAATATAGATATTTAAAACTATTAATAAAAATATTTTAAAAAATAATTTTTATTTAAAATTATAATGATTTTTATATCGATTAATTATCTATTAAGAAAAAAAAATAGAACTAAATTTCAACGAAGAAAAATTAAAAATTAAAATTTAAAATTTAAAAATGTCAATTTTAAACAATTTCAATATCTCTTATTGAATCAATTAAAATTGACTGCTCACTTGTCATAAGGTATTAGTGCTCGAATACTTGTAAGATATCCGAATATTAAATTACAAGAGAAGTATAACTATAACCTTGATCAATAAACATAATTTCTTGTTTTCAATTTCTGTTCTTCAATTATATACTTATGCTGTTAATTTAATTAAATTTTAGGAATAGTTTTTGTTTTCTTCATTTCTGTTGCCTAACCTAACCTCACTTCGGTTTCTATTTCCTTTATTGCGCTACGTATGCAACATTTCCAAATCAGGAGTGTTGCCAAGTGGGACGTGGCACATTTCCTGTTGTAACCTTTGCTATTTTTACTATTTTTAGATTCTTTTTTTTTTTCTTAACAGGAGTCAATGCCTTCGAAAATATTATTAACGTGTGTTTACTTCAAACATCTGCAACATTTTGCAAATAGAAAGTTTGACGTACGATATCATAACGTTGATATAAAACTCCCAAATATAGTGTTGTTTATCGTCTTAATTTAGAACTATGCCTGCATGCATGCAAGTGCAATGATCGACTTTGATTACATTTTCGTAGCACATGATATTTTCCAGTATTGTTGAACTTGGATTGAAGAAAATGACGGATAATAAATAAATTGTTTTTACAGCTGCGCACATTGAAAATAACCATAGTAAAAGATTGTTAATATTAAAACGTATGTTTACTTATTTTTCATATTTCTTATTCTTCTTTTATTTTTAGATATACAATGTTTTTAAAAGATAGAAATTCAAATTTCATTTTGTTATTTATATTTTATTATATTATGTATTATATCATTAAATTTCTAAAAATAAGAATGTATTAACATTCTAATAATGCAATTTAATAAATCAATATTCAATTTTTGAAACATTCTCTGTATTTTTATCAATTTGATGAAAATTTTAATTATTTAATAATATTTAGTTGATTTTATATATTATATAATTATAATAGTTCATGAATATTCATTTCAAAATATTTATTCATTTAAAAATATTGAATTCCAAACAGCAGTCTGTCTCATCAGTTTTCAAACTTCCTTTTCAATTTTCAAATATGAATGAATAAACGTTACGTATATTATACACACGTCTCTGTCATCGAATGTAACAATGGTTATCCATGAGACGACGACTCTTCACAAAGGTAAAAGTTGCTATATTGTTTCTTGACTTTCACAATATCCAACCAGAGTAATCCGATAATTCCGATGCAGCGTTATTTTTTTTTTTTTTCATTGTCAAATGGAAAACAAATAATAAAAATTTTTAATTATCATTCACATTTCTTTATTGTTAAATGCTTGTTATTCTCATCTTTTCTATATATTGATATTTTTAATTTTTGTGAAAATTATTTATCTATTTTTTCAATTTTTTATTTTGCTTATTTTCCAAATAATTTTTTTTAGTTTTCTCTTATTTTTTTTTTTTTTCTCTTATTTGTTTTATACACTTGCAATCAATTTGACAGTCCTTAAAATGTCATTTCAGCGTTTTTCGATGACTTTTAATAAAATATTTAATATATATACAGAGATAGATAGATAATATTTTTATTCAAAATCTTTTTTATTTATATATAAATTTTTTGAATTTAAAATAATTAATAAAAATGAATTAAAATTATAATAATTTTATTTACTTTTAAATTTAAATAATACAATAAACTTTGAAAAAGAAAGAATAGTTCAAAAAAATGAATTGTTGTAATGTATATGATTGACACAATTATCTTTTTATAAAATAAATTTAAAACAGTTATCTTTTTCTTTTGTATTTTTTATACTTTTTACATTTGTATTTTTATATATATACAATAACATCATTTTCATTAATTTTTTAACGATAATTAAAACTCGAAAACATAATAATTAGAATCATATTTAAAATAAAATATTCAATCACTTGCTCTTAGAGATTACATTTATTAGAAACTATTTTAACTTTTTAAATCTTCGAAATTTCTTAAAACCGATATATATACAAGTATATATATATATATATATATATATATATATATATATAAAAATATAA
>NW_006263408.1:1235579-1272148 GCF_000469605.1 Apis dorsata
CAGAAAGCTTCAAAATAACGTGTTTAATATCATTGTATCTTTTTTTATTATCCTTAGACATTTTAAAAAAAAATCTGTTAATCTGAGCTTCCATCATGACAAAAAGAACGTGTTCCATGTTAAACCTCATGGTATATACAATATATACGTATTGTATCTTCTTCCATACATATACAAGTTTTTTTCTTTCTCCGTCACTTTCGTATGTCTTTTTTTTTTCGACGTCGTTCTATTTGGCACGCCTCTATAAACAAAAGCAAAGCTGCGCTGCTGGGCTTCTCTGATGCACACAGCGAGAGAAAAAGAAGAAAGGACATAGTGAGGGTGAACTGGGGAGGAGACAGGGATCTTTTAAAAATAGCTTTCTCCGTAAGAAAGTCTCTCGAGTGGGTTTCTCTAATTAAACAGAATTTCCTTGGTTAACCAAGCCGCAAGCATCGCCAGGATTCTCTTGTTGCCTGTATGGATTTACACTGGCGCCACTGTCACTGTATTCCATCCCTTTCTTTCTTTCACCTATTCTATTTTATTCTATTTTTTTTTCTTTTTACCTATTTTTGTTTGTATGTAAGTATTATAATCATGTAAAACATATGATATCCGATCTTTCGAAATTAATACCATAATATTTTCTTTAGTAGAGAAATAGGTCAAACGAAATTTATATATTATCAAACGGAATATGTATTTATTATTATACCAAACAAAATTATTCCAGAGAAGATATATATAGATTATATTATATTATGTGAAGTATCGAATATAGGTTAGGATAATTTTTTGTTAATTTCACATTAAAATATATTTGTTTTGAAATAAATTTGTACAATATATATTCACTATATATAATTAAATTAAATTAATTAATTATCACTAGATAAAATTGAAAATTAATTTTATTTCATTCCCAAAAATTGAATTTTAGGTAGACAATATTTTATAGCGATGGTATTCAATTTAAATACATGAATTCAAAAAATTAATTTAATTTCTGAATTTTGCTTTTTTGATAGAGTTTAATTATTTTTTAAGAATAATTATTTTTTGTTTAATATTTGCAAAATATTTTATTTATCACTTTCCATTGAGAGATAATATTTTGTATATGTAAATCAAAATATCAATTTCCAATATTTTGCTTATTATAATCAAATACTTATTTTTATTCTATTGTCAAAATTTATATTTTTTTCTTTTCTCTTTTTTTTAATCGCAAATATTGGGCATGATTATAGATAGATTATTCCTCCGCCGTTTTTGTAACTGTTTCTCCTGTTTTTATTTCGTTAGTGCTTTATAATTGAAGAGGAAAGCGCTTCCCAAGTAATAAGGGCGGAATCTCTAAAACGCAGCTTCCTTACGATTCCGGTATAGAAAAAGCTCAAGTGGACTTCCGTAATTAAAGAGAATTTTCCAAGTGACACGCCAAATTAACTTAACGACTTTCGTGCTCTGTTACGTTGGAGTTTTAACGATTTTGAATTTCTTTCTTTTTCTCCTTTTTTTCTCCTTTTAATCCTTTCTATATACACTCTTATTGCGTTCCACTAATTTCAAAAATATTCCAGAATGAACACATGTAAAACACATGAAGATATCTTTAATGTATCGAAAGATATATCAAATATATCAAAAGAAACTTATCATTATTATTCTATTAAGCAAAAATTAAAAATTTTTTTATTTAATGAATAAATAAGTGAATAAATAAGTATATAAATAAAAAATCATAAAATTTAATATAAGATATGATATAAAATAATATGTATTTTGAATTGAAATTATAAATCCAAATGTTAAATGAAGTATGTAATATGAAGTGTAAAAATGAAAAGGTTATTTAATTAATTATTTAATTATTTAATTACTTAAAATTCAACAGTTAGAATATTTATATTTAATTCATTGCTACTTATTATTGTTGCAAATATAATCATATATATTCATATAACTATATATAATTCGGAAAGCTTTATTGGTTACACCATAACCATTCTATTCATAGTAGTCATCCAGTATTGCATTTCTTCGATTTATTCTTCTATCTTCCTAGTCCAAAATTGATTTTCCAACGAACATGTCAGAATGCAGATCTATATTCTTGCTCTATGAATGCTTGAGATTCGTCAAATTCCATGGTTTACAGTTGAACGACGAAGATAACTTCCATATTCTTATACATGTAATATCTCGTAATATACCATATATCTCGGATATCAAATTTTAAACTCAATTCATATCTTATATATATATATATTTTTTAAAATATGAAAAGTATAGGAAATATTTTTAATATCATATTTTTTATTTTAGTTAAATATTAATGTTGAAAACCATAAAAATTCAAAAATCATATTGTTGTCTTTGTCAATTTTCTATATATAGATATTCTATATATAGATTCTATATATATATAATTTTCTATATAATATCAGTTATCAATAGCATTTTATATCAAACATTGTTTGATTTTATAGAAATAAATATTATTACTGATTTTATTTTTTATTTCTTTTTTTTTCATTTTTTCTTATTTATACATAATATATACAATGTGCAAATAGAAATTAACAATTTTCCTTTGAAAGAATTACATATTTTAGCTTTTATAAAAATGTTTTTTTCTTTTTTTCTGTTTATTCTATGTTATATGTCATATATATATTTTTTCTACATTTGTACAAATGTAAACATAGCTGAAAAGTCGATATCGTGTATCAGTAAACATTGAAAAGGCCAAACAAATCCAAAATACACATTTTTAACTTTTTAGACCTCCCTGAAAAGAACTACCATCTCAGAGTCGAAAAGTTTACCTTAGAGGTAAACAGAAAACTTGTGAGATACCATTGTGAGATTTCTTCCTAAGGAATCTTGAAACATATGGGCGAAGACGATTATTTATTCTCAGAATGTATCGAGGGATATTTATGGCTGAAGAAATCACCATATTGTTTTTCTTGACAGAGATTATTATTTATATATTTACTTATATTATTATTTTGCTAAATATAATGATAATTCTTTACTTTCCTTGGATATTTTTATAATTTTTCAATTCCAAATCCTTTCTATAATATTCTTAGATGAGGTGATACTCATAAGACTTATACTATAGAATTTATATATTTTATAAATTTATAGTTCTTCAATATTAAAAGCTTTCTGTAGCGTTATAATCACAATAATAGGAATATTGAAATTTGTGATTACATATATATGATTTTGTTAAATTTTGTTTACAAATATTGTGACATGTTATTATATAGGATATATAATTTTATTCTTCTCTACTATTCAAATATTGATTTAATCAATCTATATAACAGGAAAAAGTATATAATATATAAGTAAATACTTATTTAATCTTTTTAGAACAAAATAGAAAGTCGTTTGATTATATAAGACATTCTGAATTATTCGCAATACGAATAGAATGATAACAATTTATTTCATTTCATTGGTTGAATTGTATATAACGGAAATTGAAGTTCTTTTCTCCTATTGTTCGGTGAAAATTCTTCGTATTTCATGTCGTTTTTTCAATGGAAAATGTCCTTTCAGCAACGAACTATTTCTTGTTGATCATTTCATCTGTTTTATAGGTTAGGAACTAAAAATAGTAATTTGACCAAACATATATTGATGATATTTTATATAGAATCTTCATAATGCCTATATATGGGAAAAATATTATTCGTATTTGTACATTTAGTAATGAATATAAACAATAATGACTGATAGAATTATTGCTTGTTATATTTTCGATCATTTTCTTCGATTTAATCCTATGAAATATTCATGGAATTTTTTAAGTTTTATAAAAACAAAAACATCACAAATTTTAGTCTTTATAAACAAATATTTATTTATCTATAATAATTGAACTTGAAATTTAACTTAATAAAAGATTTTTAGGAAATCTTGACAAAAATTTATTTATTCAACTATAAAAATCCAAATGCAATTATTGTTTTTTACATAGTTCCTAAATGTTTCCAAATAATTATATCATATATCATAGCGAAATAAAAAAAATTGAATTTCAAATAAAAAATAAGAAATAATATTAGAGATTATAACAAGCTTTCCAATGACTTAGTCCTTGAATTTTGTTCGCAAAACTATCGGTTTGGGAACCACTGTTTCGCACAATCAATTTCAAGAGGTCTCTTTGAAGATGTGCTCAAAGTGTTTGATATTATGCACTTCTAATGGTGCATATCGTTCAACCATGTGTAATGTAAGGAAGGACCTTGAAACAATGATTTATGCGTATCGTCGTGTGCACCCTTTACCAAATCAATCTACAGCTTCCGTGGCCGAGATCGGTCAGGGCCGTCGTGCAGTGTCGCAATTTTGTCGCGCCTACCACACGTCGTTCCGCATATTTATGAAGCTCTATTGGAAAAGCACTGATTTTTTCAAGAAAAATTCATGAAGAGCGACATATTTAAATATTATACATATACGTATATACCATAAAATGGATTTTAATAGAAATCTTATTAAAATTTTATTTCATTAAATGAATATGAAAATTTTTTTAACTACAATATAAATTTTATTAAAACAATATGATTTTTTTTATTTCGATTATCTATGTTAATTTATAATTATTTATAAATCATAAAACTGATAACGGATATAATATTTATTATTATACAAAGTGATAATTAATCTATAAAATTAATACAATGAATACTTATTATAGTAGAAAAATGATATATTTAAAATTGTGCATATTGTACGCCATATGTTCTTTGAAATAGATTAAATTTCCCGTATCACATCGATTCGAAATTATAATTACGATTTATTGAATATGTATATTTTGTGCTAATTTAATCGCATACCGAAGCAAATTGGAAGTGAATTTGTGCGCAATGCTAATTAGAAACACAATTTAAAAAATATTAATTTTTTTCTTCGCATGTTATATTCAACTAATATATATGTATATAAATTTAATACCACTTAAGTTTTAATTATATGATATAATTAAGTGTTAGATAGTTAAATGATAATTTTAAATGAATAAAATTTAAAAAATGAAAATTTTATTTTAGAATTATGTTTTATAATCTATATTTTTTTGTCTTCTTATCGATTTAGACTTTATTTATGTTATCTTTTATCAGTTCGTTTTTATTTGATGGTTCTTTTTCTTATTATTTTTTTTAATTCTTTTAATTGTATATAATATACATAATATATACTATGTATACTATATATATATAGTATATATTCATAATATTCATAATTATATAATAAAAAATATTATTTTTTTTTCATTCATTTTTATTTTTATTCATTATTTGAGTATACATGTTTTCTCTCCATTTTATTATATTTTTTTTTTCTTCGATTACTTTTTTAATTTTCTATTATTTTCTTGTTTTCATCTCTATTCTCTTAATTTTTTTCTATTACTTTTTTATTCAATCACTTCTTTTTCACGAAAGTTTTTTTTTTTTACTTCTTTTAAAATTCTTCACATATTAAATTTTGCTTTCTCTTTTTGACCAATTCCATTCTCACTTTTCCTTCTCACATTTTTTAATTCATTTCCTTCAATTTTTCTTTGCCTTCTCAATTTTTAATCCCTTTTCTTTCTTTCTTTTTGTTTTCCTCTCTTTTTGTAACCCTCCGCTCTGCCATTCTTTTTTTCTCTTATTGGTGGCCGTTCTTTTCACCCCATAAGAATGCAGCTTGTGTGAAATGGGCACGATTGCAAGCACAATTCGCGGAACTGCAGCTGCCGTTCATTAACGCGCGGTTATTAAACTTTTCGTCGCTGGTTTCGGGCCGATTTCTTCTATTCTTTTATATGCCTATCCTTTCGTTAAAATTTATTCTTCACAGCTATTTTCGTGTTAATCCTTTCTCGTTTATTTGGATTCTGAACGAACTTGAATTCTATACTTCGCACTTTGAAATTTTCTTATATCTTCTATGAAATTTACTTTGTAGGAATTAAGTATAGATTAGACATGAAAAATTAGATATTAAATTAGACATGAATTACAATGTAGAAACGAAAATTTTTTAGAATGAAACATTTTTGAACTCATCAAATTATAGTAATAAAATTTTTAGATCAGAAGGAGTTTTATAATTATATTTTTATATATCAATGTATTTCTGGAATTTCTTCTTTTATTATATAGAATATTCATAGAATAATATAAAATAATATATTACAATTTTTATTAATTAATAATTAGCTAATAATGTACAGAAATTATTAAAATTGTTTAAGAGATTTAATACAGATTTTCCAGTAAATATTCTTTTAAAAATTTATTTTATTTTATTTATTTATTATATTTAACGGATTTGTTTGTAATTTTGAGAATGATGTATATAATGTAATTTTTATTTATAACTTGTTTGTTATATTGCGCCAATATATACCGTACAATATCGTTTTCCATGGGTAATATTACTAAAAAGAAAAATTTTATTATCTTGATAAAATTAGTAGCTGAAAAACGAATTTTGCATGTAATTTATGATTCATAAATTGTAAACATGTGACACACTTCCGTATGTCATTAATTTTAATGAAACTATGAAAAGTTATATAGTTCCATGATTAACTTAAAATATATAAATAAATATTAATAATATAATAAAATCTTATGTGTAAAAATATATTTAAATTTAATGATTACAATATATTATTTATTATGATTATAATATAATAAATATAAATTTCTGAAATGAAAAGTGAAAAATGAGATGAAGAAACCGACTTAATTATAAATTTAAAAAGTTGGAAACTAGTTTCTCATTTGTAACGCCGCGTTAACGAAGACAGTTGCTTCTTAAGATTAATTAACATCCCTTTCGTTGAAACGAGGTTATAATACGTCGTGTCGCGCGAGGTCTCTCGACATTAAAAAATCATTGCTCCCTTTCCCGTCATTCTACAGTTGACCTCCTTTTCTCTTTTAGCTTACAATCTTTAGCATGTTTCGATAATAATTATAAAAGATTAATATTCTTATCAATATTTAGTAACCAAATACTTGAATGCCATAATAATGTGTAATCTATATATACCGTCAATATTTTTATTGCAATATTTGTTATTGTAATTGCTTACAATATACTATGTACATTATATATTATACAATACATTAATACATTAATACATTAATATATACATAATACAATAATATATTAATATATATCAATCGTTTTTGTACGAGAATCTTCAATTATTGACAATGTATGTTGATCGTGTGAATATTCCTTAAGAGGTTAACAATCAGCGACATCTATCTTTATTTTCACTGAACTTCAATTCCCATCGAACAATGATGAAGAAATATTCTATAATCGAAAAAAAACAACTGGAATGAAAGCTAAAAGCGAACTTTTCCGACAGAAATACAATCTATTTCTGTTTCATAAAAATAAACTTTTGTTCGATACAGTGAATATCAGAAGTGATAGTTTTATACGGATACCATTCATTCAATTTATATTTAATTTACTTCTGACTAAAATGCGCGCGATAAACCACCATTGCTAAATTATCATAATTTCCAGAGCGATACTGGCGCTGTATGCACTAATCAGTAATTACATGTATGTACATAGTCGTCCATTTCATGAAAATTGAGTTCATGGTTCAACGTTAGTCACTGAGTAACAATTAGGAGTTTTCATATAATGCTTTCTAGGGGAGCTCATTAGTGAAAATGATTCAAAGTTAACTGTACAACGCGTAGCAATAAAAATTTGCATAGTACTTCTCTCCTCTTCCTTCCCTCTCAAAGCTTTCCTATACCCCTCCCCTTCATTCTATCCTACTTTGTTCTCTCAATCCCCAGTTTCAATAACTGCGAGTAACTGAATCGATATCGTCTTTCTGGAGTTTCTTTTAGGAAATTAATTAAAACGTGGCATTCATTAGAGACGTTCAATTGTCGCGGCTGTTCTTCAAAACAAAACTGTTTCTTTATTCATAATTTCTTTTTTTATGAGAAATCGAATATGTATTTTTCTTTCAAACTTTTTTTTTTTTTACACCATTCTTTTTTGGTAGTTATTTATCGTGCAAATCGTGCAATTTATCGTTTGAGTCGCCATTAAAGATTAAAATCGTCCAATGAATTTTCTTGTTATTTCTATTTATTTATTTCACTATTTAAATATAATTTAATAAAAATTCAGTTTCGTTAATTTTATTGTTAATATCATTAATATTACGATTAATCTTATTAGTAATAATTATTAATATTTTTTTAAAAATATTTTTTTATATATATTATTATTAATTTAAAAATACTTGTAAGGAAAGAATCATAAATAAATTTCGCTTTTTGAAACGCGAAATTATGAATATTTGATCAATGATTGAATTGAATAACGTAAAATTAACTTTCTCCCAACAATGTGTAAAAGCAAGACTGTTGGTGCATGTAAGTTGGTTTATTCGGCGTTTATTGTCCGAACAATTTCGATTGATTGCACCGCAAAGTAGCTTTGTAATAAGATAAACGTATCATTGTTTCATTGGCATTGATTGTCGAAATCGTTGACACAAATGGACAAGATTTCAGTAATTGCGGTGCAAATGTAAGAGACAAACGAACGTTTCCTCCCGTGGAAGGGCGACGAATTGCTTTCGGTATAATTTTCTCGCCCCCGCACTTCCCTATTAATTAACATGACGATTTAAATCGTGCATACATCTGTGTCAAATATCAGTATACATACAAAGTAAAGCACGTAAAATATGGCTACTTTTTCATGAATAGTAATGTCATCGAAAAAGAAGTAGATAGAGTTGAACTGTTTTAACAATTTTTGGATTTTCTTCACAACTTAACAATTTTTTTTTATATTCAATCATTTTTTTACATTCATTCTTAATTCGTTAATGATATTGAAATTTTTTTCAAAATTTTTTATCAAGTGAAAAAATATAATATAAATCAACAGAATATTTTAATATCTTGTCTATTAAAAAAAATATCTTGAAAAATATGAATAATTATATTAACTATATTGTAAAAATTATATTGTATAATTTTTACAATTAATTTATTATTTATAAAAATATTTTGGTTACTCTATTTGTTTCATCCTGAAAGCATTTCTACATGTTGAATATATATGTATATACAATTAGGTATGTGATATTCCACAGAATAAATTTCCATTTGTTTTCGACAAATTCTATTATTTAATCGAATATTAAGATAAAAAATATTTAACCGTTCATTTACTGTGATTCTTTTGCTACAGAGCTTTGTGCTTCTATTGATTTCAATAATTACAAGAATTCATCGAGGCTTGCAGCTTTGGCAATTAGTACTTTCCATGTTTCCAGGCGATTACAAAATTTACGAGGGACAAATGGGTGAAACTCGATGATATGCAAACTACGGGCTTGTTTAACCTATGTTAGACGTGATTTATTGCTCGAAAACATCCGTAAAATAAAATTATTATTCGTTAAGATACATATTATTAATGCACAATTTATTCGAAGTTAGGAATATGATAACTGAAACAAAAATAATCTTGGATAAAAAAATTATTCAATATCTAAAATGTTCGCAATTAAATTCTTATTATATATTAATTAGAAATGTTTGTTTGATTAATTTGATCAATATATATTGAAAAAGCTAAAAACCCATATTCGTTGTTCAATGTTTGTGAGAACAATAACCATCAAGAATTCTGTAACTGTAAAAACATTAGTTCTTCTCATATAGAGGGGAGCTTCCAATCTCGTGGCAATGGCGGGAATGAATTGACCCGTAAATTTCGAACGCGCCATCCACAGGAAAAAAATAGCATTCGAATCTCTATGTGTTAGTAAATGTTCACGATGAAAGAGAGAAAGAGAGAGAGAGAGAAAAATGGAAAGAATGTCGACCATCGAATTCATGTTGGCACAGAGAAAATTGATTCGAGCGCGATTTTCTAACGAACATTCGAATTTGTTTCTATGAAATTGAAAAAAAAAACATAAACAAAAAAAAAGAAAATATTTTTTTTTTTTTTTTGCGAATTTTATATTAATAGCAAAAATTTCTAGTTGGTAAACTGACTCGAAATATCGATCTATTTTGAGTATACAAAATGTTTTTTTCCAATTGTGATACATATACAATCATTTCATTCTATCTTCATCTTGCTTTATCCAGTACAAAATTAAATCGCTTAATTTAATGAAATTTCATCGATATTTTTTATACATTTTTCATATCAATTTTAGATATAAATCTAAAACTGATCCTTAAAAAATTCATAAATGTATTAATAGCTTGTATATATTAGTTAAATGTTTAAAAAAAATTTCTGCTTTGTATTTTCGATTTATTTATTTATTTTTTTTATGAGAAATTATTTTCTGTCTGGTTATATCATGATTGCAATATATCTCAATGGTAAAATCGTAATTTTTAAGTGCTATACAAGAATATGATGCAATGCTTTTAACCATTCTTCACTTTAAGTGGATAGAATTTTTTTTTTTCGTTAAATATTTTTCTAATTTCATTTCTCAATGCTCTGATATCTAATAATAATAATAATAATAATAATAATAATTAAAACGATAATATGATTGAAAAATATAAAATTAACAAGATGTTTAATTTAAACTTTTTCTTATTTTTTTTTTAATTTTTCTTTTTTTTTTGTATGCAGAATGAAGCTGTGGTGGAGTTTGGCGCTGGTCGGTGTCGCCCTCTTGATGATCATTGTTACCGCCAGAGCGGAATCTGATCTCTGGGAAGAAGACGATAAGGAAGTACTTGTGCGAACCGTTCGTGGCACTAAAGAACGAGGTATGTATTAAATTTAATTAAGAATCTTTACATAGCTATATATATATATATATATATAGTATCATATACATAGATAGTATCTGGATGATATGCTTATATATATATAAAAATAAATTTTCAAAAATTGGCATTATTCTCTATTGAGCTTGCATCAAGAATAAAAGTGAAAAATATTAAATAAGATAGTATAATGAATAAAATGCAATAATAATATATAAACAGATCATTTTTTTATTAATTGAAATTAAATAAATTTATGTGTAATAAGTTTATGAAAACAAAAGTGATGAGAATGATCAGACGTGAAAATAAGATGACAAAATATCTATAAAACTGTGTTAACAAAGTTTCGTCATTACTTTTTTATCAATGTCCCTTTTCTGCGACGCATTTTCAAGACTCTATTGTTTGTGAACAAAGTGGAGAGGGATATTGTCATGGCTTGTTGATATCATATAGAACTTTCGGATTTTTCTGGATTGTTTGACGTTTTTATATATATATTCTTTTGATTGTACAAATCTATAATCTACATCGATTAAGTCATTTTGCAACAATTTAATTAAAAATTTAAGAAAAAATTATATTTTTTTTATTCTAATAATACAATTTTTACCACTTAAATTACTTTGATGCGAATGATAGATCTATTTCGAACTAATTATTTGATGGAAATAGTTCGTAGATATGTATTGGAAAATTACTGTACTTATAGAGTACAATACAGAATATTAATATATTCATGAGACACTCGTGATAAAGTTATCCTGCTTTATTTTCGTCTCATTTCATCTAATGCAAACTTCAATTGCCTATAACTTAATAAATAAGCCTCAATCGACATTTGTATATATTAACTTTTGCTTCTTTTTGGCCTTGAGAATCAAGCTTTCAAAGATATCCCACGAATATATAAATATTCTGTATATATACACATTACATTGAAGTAAGGTGAAATTTAGAAAACAAAGATATATAACTTCTGGTTAAATTAAAAATTAAGATTATATATAATTTTCAACATTTTTCATATTTTTAGTAAAATTAAGTGATCAAAATAAGTTTAATAATAATTTTTATTAACTATTATTTTCATTAATTATTTAAAGTACACACACATATATATATATTTTTTAATAATTTGTATTTCCTTCTCTTATCTATATAGTATATATTCTTTTCATATTCATTTTCTTTTATCTGAATAATTTTAAAAATAAAATATCAAAATTAGTTAATACGATGATTAGTCAAAATTTATACTTTTCTTTCCAACTTTCTAATATAATAGAGAATAAGAAAAAATCATTTTCACTCATTTCTTTACTCTTCATTTTCATTCTTAAAATAATAATAATAATTATATAAAACAATTATAACAATTATAACAATAATATAAAACAATTTTCGCTTTGATTTTCAACTACGAGATTATCCTACAAGATTTATTTACTTTTACTGTTCTTTGAAAAGTCTTCATTAAAAGTTCCTATTATAAACCGAGTTTTGAAAGATCAACGAGAAGAATTGAAATCTTGGAAGTTCTGGGAAAAGTCCTTGTTAGTTTCGTTGAGAGATGAAGAAACTTAATATATCTGATAAGTGTTTACAAGGTGTTTGAGATAGACTGTTTGTTTCGTGAAGAGGTCAATGGTGTGTAGGAGTATCATGGCGTCCATAAGAATCTTTGTGCTTAAAAATCCTCTTTAATTATGCTCCCAAGCGAACAGAAGTCACGTCCATTGTGTATTCTTTGGAATCTTTTCAAAGGTGTTTTATCTTAAGAAAAGTAGTTAGTGTTTGTTTCCAAGTATACATTCTAGGTCAAGTAGTGTTGACTGTTTTTATTAGAATTGGGTCGACGTTATTGAAAATTAGCTATTCAAAGAATAGAAAAAAAAAAAAAAAAAAAAAAAAAAAAAAAGAAAAAAAAAAAAAAAAAAAAAGACAAAAAAATGAAACGAAAGCTAACGTGATATATTAACAAACTCGATTGAGCATACGTATCAAGAAAAGATTGTTTTTTATAATGGATTGAAACATAGTAATCGCGAATTCTGATATTATTAAAAAGCTTCTTTTGTTTCTCCACGGTTCTTTTTCTCATCTTTCGGGTTTCGTCTCCCGCGGCCAGGGAATACAATTGAAATATCATCCACCGACGCGCACCCGCTTTCATTCTCGACTAAGATCATTTGGTCTTAGAAATTTATTCGACCCAGGATCGAGCTTCTGGGAAGGGAAAAAGAGGGGTGAAGAAGAGAGGGCTTTTCTTCGAGTTCCTTTTCAGGATGGAACAAGTCACCGAAAGAAGGCCGCTGCTGAAATTCCAACTTCGAGGATCACGTTGAATTACAGGTCGAGCTATGAAGCTCGCGCCATGCTTCTTGGTTACTGCAACTTTCTATTTGCTTTCCTCGTTTCGTTTCATAGTTATATCCCTTCCCCTCTGTGCAGTCTCTGCTTACTTTGATAGATGCAAGATTTAACGTTATATAAAAAATCGTGTGAATAATTTTTAAATTATATATTAATGTTTGTTTTTATTTTGTGTTAATTCAACATATTTTTCATGTAAAAAATTAAATGTTATTTTGTTATATATGTTATTTATTAAAAATTAATCTGAGACTGGCTTTTGTTTTTTTTTCTTCATTTTCGTAATTTAATATATTCTTATTATTATATATATATTTCAAATTGATACAATAAGATAAAATCAATGAAACGAAAAGATATATAATTTTAATTATTTTATTGAAAATAAAGAAATAATATTTCAATATTATGGATAAATTAATCGTATTTTTCGGAAATATATATCAGATTTCATTTGCATATATTCAAATTTCAAGTTTCAATTTTCTATTTTTAGCTTTGTCTCGTGACGTGAAGAAAAATAAAAAGACAATGAACGTATTTCTTTCTCTTCAACTTCATAGAAAATATTGATATTCAAAGCTATACATGTCTAGCTTCAATCTGAAGTTGTACCATGAATGTATAATGAAGTACAATGAATATATAATTGTGCAACAATTACACTGTCATGAATTAATCCTGAATATGTATATGATAAGAATTATATTTATTAGATTAACATACAAAGATATATTTTTATAATAAGTATTTTTACATCTTTTCTATCATATTTCATCATTAACAATATTGAAAATATATTTCTTATTAAATTTCAATTTTTATTTTGAAGAAAATATTTTGAAAATATATATCTATGTGATTATCAATTAATAATTTTTTATAATATTAATATTATCTATATTTTAATAAAATTAGAGAATTCTGCATAATATTATACAATAATTATTATAATACTATTATAATTACAATACTATTTTACAATATGATTCTCTATCTTAAAAATTTTTAATAGTCTTTCACTAAATTAACATCTACTATTACGTGTTATATGAAGAGATAATTATAACTATTAAATATGTTAATCCTAGAGCAATATAGAGAGAAAAGGACTAGACTTTTGCATCGTAATTAAAGGCCGTCCTGCACGTTCGGAAATTTCTCTATCCACTTGATCGGCTGTGCCTTCAATTATCTCTATTGACGTTTTACATCTGTTGACACAGCATCCGGCAGTACTTCGTCGTGCAGATACGTGAAGGGTCAATGGTCGGAGTGCGACTCGAAAACCAACACTCGGTCCCGAACACTGAATCTTAAAAAGGGCGACAAGTCGTGCGAGCAGACCAAGACCATCCAGAAAAAATGCAAAAAAGGTACGCTATCTGTGATCCACACGCTGGATTCACTCGAATTTTTCGACATTTACTTTTTTATCTTCGTTCTTAAATTTATTTGATTAAAATAAATATTTATCGTGATAAAAATTTCAATTCATTAATTATAATGCTTGCAAAATTCAAATCAATTCTGTTTTTGCAAGTGATTATGATCAAATAAAAATATTAAAAAAAATTGTTATAGAATATTAAATACATAATATCACGCTTGATTCATCAAAGAGATTCTCGCAAATTTTATTTTGAAGATTTGTTTTATATTAAAAAATATATACTTTTAAAATTCCACGAAAAATGTGTTAAGGATTAAAGGACTATTTAACTAATCCGATAAAACAATAAGAATATTTAAATGTACTATTTTTGTATTTCATTGATTATAAACAATGTATAATAAGTTTTTCCTTAATTTGATATGCGCAGTTTAAATCTAGAGATGAAGTTGGATAGTCCTTTAGATGGAAACGGAAGTTAATGGACTCTAATTAGTGAGAGTCTCAAAAATCTTTTAATTAATTAAATGGAACGAAGAACGCTATCTAATTTATCTTTGATTTCGGGCAACGGTGCATTGTTTCTATGGTAAACATTTCTTCAATATCTCAAATTTTCTATTATCTATTAGAAATGAAATTGATCGGAAAAAATTATGAATTAATGTTTGTGTATCAACATTTTCTCGATAAAAAATTCAAATTATATAAGAATTAATTAAGTTATGGATTTATTTAGATTCAGGTGTAAGCTTCATACAAAAAAAAAAAAAGAAAAAAAAAAAAAAATTTTTTTTTTTTTTTCTTTTTTTTTTTTTGTATGAAGCTTACCCCTGAATCTAAATAAATCCATAACTTAATTAATTCTTATATAATTTGAATTTTTTATCGAGAAAATGTTGATACACAAATCGTATAACTTCGTATACTGTATGCTATACGAAGTTATTACGAATTAATGTTTGTGTATCAACATTTTCTCGATAAAAAATTCAAATTATATAAGAATTAATTAAGTTATGGATTTATTTAGATTCAGGGGTAAGCTTCATACAAAAAAAAAAAATGAAAAAAAAATATATATTATTATTATAAACTCGTTAAAGCATCATAAAAGATGATCACATTAAAATGATTATATTCAACATAGCTATACAAATAATGAAACTTTTTAATTAATAGTTTCTATTTCATTTATTCTTTTCAATTCGATTAGACTTGACATTTAGAATCTAATTCGCCGCCATTGCCATGCAGATATTTCTATTTTATGCGTGGGTGTTTGCTCGAAATTCTATTTCAGAAAATTAAATTAAACTCTCATGATTCATGGATATGTAACAATTTTATCGATATTCCGAATATTCATAATATTCATGAGAGTTTAAATAGAGCATTCTTTAACAATGATATTAATTATATATAAATATCTTTAAAACAAAGATATGATTGAATGACAATTTTTTTTAAAAAAATCTAATTAGAAAATCAATAGTCGTGTCATGTCATTTTGTAATGCAAGATGTGCACCGTTGTCGCCTTAACTTGTATCATGAATGAATGATAATGGAGTTTATGATGGTGTGATTATCCCTGCTTGGCGGGGAATACAGCTTGCCGGTACGAAAAGGGCACGTGGAGCGGATGCGTGAATCAGCTGATGACAAGAGTGGACAATTTAAAAGCGAACAGTGATACTTCATGCGAAAAAACGCGTCGATTGACCAAGAGGTGTAAACCGGAAACCAACACCAAAAAATCACCCAAAGGTATATCTTTATTCTGTTTTTTATTGTATACAATTATGTGAATAATAGTTTTATTAATTAATACTACAGTAATATATTTAAGATTGATATTGATATTGAATTGATACTCCATGTTTGATAATATTGATAGAATTAGATTGTTATTGAAACTTCTACTGTAATGGTAGTAGTAAATGTTATGACTATATAATATTTGAATAATGAAACTTTACATTAAGGAGAACTTCTGTTTACCATTATGATTCTTTTCCTTCGAAGAATTTTTTTTCCGTAAATAAATATTTTTTTTGGATAAACATAAAAAAAAATTAACTTACGTACTTTATAGTTTTAAAGATAAATAAATAAAAAATTTAGTGTCAAAGCAAAATTTAATCGTAGTAATAATTAAATAATTCAATCTTGCAAATTGTAAATTTATTACTAACAGTCAATAATGAAACAATCAAATTTATTATATTAAAATATATATGTATATATTAGATATATTTAGATGTATATATTAAATATGTATAACTATATATATCTTTTGATTTATAATTTTTATGTAACTGTTTTAGGAGAACGAGCAAGCAAGAAGTCGGGTAAACAATAAACGAGGAAAATTGTCGATCAATCACTTAATGGAGTACGCAGCGATCTGTTCCATAACAGGCAACGAAAATACTATCTTGTCTTTTTCACGTGAACTCTAATTTTCAAATGAACAGAGAAGGAATGTATTTTAAGTATTGACAATGATTATAATTGAAAAAGAAATTTCAATACGATCATAAAATCTGACTTTTAAACGTTTGAACGTTACTGTCAGTACTTGCTCCATCGATAATAATTATCGATTACATGTTGGCTATTTTCAGAATTACTTCCATTATATGTGGCCAAATATTAATAATCGCTATACGAATATATTAAAGAGTGGATAGCTGGATTCAATAATGTTTTCTTTTTTTTTTTTTACAATTCTGTCAACTCTGTAATTGCTGTGTATCGATTTATTTATGAATATTACCGATCTTGTCCTCGATACAGTGACATAATTAAATCATTAAAAATTATTAATTATTCTTTGATACTATCATGAATTTTTTTTCTTTCTTTTGTTAAAAATAATCTTTTGTCAATTTTAAATAAGTAATCAGATAAATATAATATATAGTAAATTGTAAATATAATTGGCAAAATATATATCTTATATGAATTATTATTTTTTTAAAGAAATAATTTTTTCTTTTTTTTCTATGTTTTATAAAATTACGATTATTATTATTATATTATGCTACTGTATCGATGATGAAACGTTTCATGACATGATAATTGTATAGTAATACACTGTGGTAAAACTTTTAGTATCAAGAATCAACACGAAATGACTGCCGTTGAGATTCTTTATAAAATATATTCTTGCTAGAATATATGCATCGTTACGAACCCATACGAATTTTCAACGTTGTACGATTATCAATTATAGCATAATAGAAATTCCCAATTAGAAATAGTTTATATTTCTTTTAAAATACGTCGACGGATAAAAAAGAAGAAGAAAGACAAGTGGACGATCGACGGTCTCTATATAAAATGCCCGTTAACTTTGTCTTCCTCTAAAAAAATTAAAATATGTTGTCATTAACACGAACATTTTGTTCGTTTAATTCGTTAGTTTTCCACGCACATTCTTCTGCGTATGATTATTTTATATAAAGATGGCTCTCTGTTCGGCTTTCTTTTCATTAATATTTATACTTAAAATCAGGTACAATATTTGTGAACAGAGATTTTATCCTTTCAATTGTCATATAGGTAAATATACCGTGTTTGATGTTAACTATGTCTTATACATTCAAAGGGTTTCCAAACTTTTCGGACGTTTTCATTCTTATTAGGATATAATCGAGGTTCCAAGATATAAACTTACTTATGCTAATGATAAAAGTAATAAACTACTTTTTTACGAAAAAGAATATAGTTAAAAGTAAATAAATATTAAATAAATATTTAAATAACTTTTAAAATATCGAATTAATTGGAAAGTTGTTTGAAAACTGCCGCGTCCTTAAGTTTGGGAATCAGTGTTTTACGTGATAAGCACGATTAAATAATTATTACCATTTCTCCGATATGTACTAATAATTCTTCTCGACAAGACGTAACCTTCGCATAAAATGAAACGTCAATATATACAGTCTCTTTATATGTGTCTCGTATTATCTCTGAATGAAAAACTTATAATAACGAAAGCCAAATGAGCATAAAAATCAAATTAACATAATGCAAAAGTCTCAGGCTTCTCGTAGATCTGGGGGCTAATTAAATTAATTAGAACTCGTCTCTACGAGGTGTTCCATTGAAACTATAGAAATCAAACCTTCCCCTTTCCGAATACAAAATTGTATTTGTTTTTAAGTCTAGATGTATACGAAACAAGAAAAATTCGATAAAGTCATTAAAGTTAATAAAAGTCAGTTAATTCAGGTAATTATGCCGGGTATATACGGTATATCTGTATAAAAAAAAAATATTCAGCGAAATACATACGGATCGATGGTATTGATCGGTATCGATGATCGTAGATTAGTCTACATATACCGTGTACGTCATATCATGATTATACATAAAAAGAAAAAAAAATGAAAAAAACGAATCTATGATAGAATAAGATAGCATTATCTACATTCTATGGTTTCTTCTAATTAACTATTATTAAACGTCTATTAAAGCGTAATTAAATAATAACATGCTTGACCTCTCTTTGTGTGGAACTTGATGGAAGTTCTTCGTGTTTTAAACGCATTGTAACATAGCATAATAATAATAGAAGATATGCTAATGATTAGAAGTTAAATTGTTCTTAAATGCGAGTTGAAGTATGGCAGAAGGAAGCCTTAATTGCTTTTTCAAATTTTAATCCATCATTGTACTTGCAACATAATCAAAAGTCTTTCCAAAAATGTTATTGATCTTTTGAGTATACCATTCAAAGTTTTTTAATCATTATGCATCCATGTTGATATATAGATTAAACTCGTTGATGAATTTAAAATCAAATCATAAATGAAGAAGAATTCTGTTCGGTACTTTTCTATAGAATAGTAGCGAACGAATTTATATCAGATCAAAAGAAAAAAAAAAATGAAAAATTAGTTAGTTAAGAAGAATTCAAAAAAAAAAAAAAAAAAAAAATTTTTTATTAAAAAAAATTTAAAAAAAAAAAAAAAAAAAAAGATATCTTTAATAGGAAGTTTAAGTTTTAGTTGCCTAGGCAATCAAATCAAATTCATATTTCCAAATTAAATATCTCGTGTAGCTCGTGCGAAATCATTGTCAGTAATTTATTTACAAGCTGACGTTATAATTGAACGAAAAAATTGTATAATGTATCTACTTACTTATTAAATAATTGTGTAACCATTACACATGTAATAAAAATCCAATGTTGTCAATAAAAACTAAATATTATATATAAAAATTATTGATTAATTTTATGTTTTTAGTGAACACAAATTAATCAAATTAATCAAATAATTAATAGAAGATACATTAAATGTACGTATATTTTATGTAAAGATAAGCATTTTTTATTTATATGAAAAACATATAAAAAATACAAAAGTTTGCAGATAATTATAAAATTGTTTTATAAAAAATACTAAACTTTAAAAAATGGGACGGATTACAGATCTTTAATATAGTTACATAGTCTTTCTTTACAAATATTCTATTTTTTTTTATATTGTGTCATGAAATATATTTTCAAATCAACTTATAAAATGTAAGAATTATTGCTTACTTTCTTAAAATTATTGTTTAAACAAATATATATATTCTATTTCATTTTTAATTAATTATTAATTGTAAAATTTTATTGGAAAAAAATTAATTTTCATGACACAAACAACTATGATATTTTATATAGATAAATAGAGATTCATTAAAATTTCTTATCCTAAAATGCATAAAAGGTAATGTATAAAAGGTAATGTATAATGTGCAAAATTATTTTTTAAGGCACACAATTATATTATTTTAAAATAAAACACTGATACATATGTATATTATACATATGTATAGTGTTTAAGTAATTTTTTCAAAGCATATTTGTAAAAAATAGTTTTTAGATTTGAAATGTTATTATTAAATATAGAGTAAGCATATATCTATATGTTAAAATATATCCTAATTTTAATCTAAATTCTTTGCTATTACGAATTAGATGACATGAAAACATATGGTGATATCTATCTAACTTTATGCCATGGAAATTGAAAGTTTTCGTGAATATGCTTTTTCTTCCCATTCTCGATCAGATGGCAATGTTGTATGTCGTACCTTACAAATTTGTGAACCGTATTTTAATAAGATTATTATTATACAAACAACAAAAAGTGTTAAACAAGTGGTTGCTGGCCAAAAAATGTGCAGTCCCATCTTGATGTGATTTTTAAAAATATATAAGTTTTGTGCACTTTGTACAGTTATTTTTTAGCTTTGGCTATTATATATATATATAATAAATCTATATATATATATATATATAGATCAATTTATACAATGTTTTTAACTGAATACTTGAATTCGACTTTTGAATGTTTGTTCACTTATATATATAATATCAAAATTAATATTTAATTAAATTTCACTCTCACGTTTTTGCATTTCCATATATTCTTGTGTTTGTGGTGCAGTTCCATATGGCTTTGGATCGTGATATTGTAAAACCTCTTGTTTCTCTTGTGCCTCAAAAGCACGTCCTGGTTCTAATTCAGTTAAATCCAAAGGTGGTGTTTTATGCGGTAATACTGTCCATAATGGTTGAATCCATCTGTTCCCTAATTAAATAAAAAAATAAACAATAATATTCATTATAAGATTATTATTGAAAATGAAATATTTTATTATATTGATATTGAAACTTACCAGTATGAGGACTTTGCCAATAATATCGATGACGCGAACAACAAAATCCAATGTTCAGAATGCACAAAAATGCAAATAGTAGAGAACAGATAGTGACAGTGACATAAAATGGTGTAAAATCACCATATTCATGCTTCACAAAGAAGGGATTCTTCAGATAATCCTCTCGCTCGTCTAAAATGGACATTTTATAAATTTTAAAGATTCCTCTGAAAAAAACAAAGATAATTTTCCCTTCAATGCTTAAACTTTTAATAATAAATTTTTAATAAACTTTTATCAATTAATTCTATTAATTTAAAAATCGACTGAAGGGAATAAATATATTTTTTTACATAATTTCATTTACTAATTAACAAAATAGTATCTTGTTTAAATTTGCAAATAATATTTACTTTTTTAATTCAAAAATCCCAGTTTTTAAAAATGTAAATTTCGCGTCATCTATACTTACAGAAACGAAGGCGTGGCGTATCAGTCATATAATTAAATTAGAATTATTTTAAAATGCTTATTCTTTATAAAAATTTTGATTATATTATATTTAAAAAATTAATTATAAAAAATATAATGTTAACATATCTTTAAAATATCATGAAATGACTTCATAGTAAATGAAATCATGAAATTTTAATTTTATCAAACAAAATGTTAATATTATATAATACGTACCTTAAATAGTTCTTTTATTGATGAATTTTATATTATTAATTAAATTTTTATTATTATAATAGAAATATATGTATAATTTTTGTAATATTAATTTAACGACGTAATCATCTTGAATCCGAACATCATTTGGTGCAATAGAAACTGTTACACAAAGTTATGTTTGGGCGGGGCGTTGTATATAGTAAAAGAAATTAATGCCTTCTGCAGTGTTCACATGTAGCGATGCAATAAAATAGTCATACTTAAATTACGTATTTTAACTGATTGATATTAACTTCGATATAATAATAATATTGATCTTTTACATAAAAAAGTAGAAAATATACTTTTTTTATATAGTAAAAATACGATTATATTCAAAACAAAAATATCCAGATCATCAAATAGATAGATAGAATAAATTTTATTAAGAATCAATATTTGTATGCATAAATACATATAAATTGGTTCAAAAAGTTTATTTTATATTTATTATAATATATATTATAATATATATTTATTAAATTATTATATTTGACTTTTTGTAGTTACTATACACATGTTTTCTAATGATACATCAGAAGTAGTATAATAAATAAGGTTACTTTGAAATCCAACATTTTTTAAATATTCCAAACGACCCCAATTTAGTATCGATTTTACTTTACGGCCGATATTTTCTTTTTCATTCGAAGTTAAGGTTTTTATATTTGTACTAAAAAATATAATGTGTTTTTTTTATTATTTTTCATATCTAATGAAAAAAAAAACAAAGAGAAAATATTAAAAATTAAAAATATTATACCTTATATTTTTGATATTATTTTGAGTTTTTGAAGTTTCAATTTCCTTGTTTAAAACAGAACCACAAGTTGCCCAACTAGCAATGCTACATAAAATTGTAAACTCATTTGGTATAAATCCACATTGTTTTAAAAAATCTTTTCCAACGTATGATTTATATTCACATTTGTGATGGCAACAAAATGCAATAATTAATCCAATAACATTACATTTCGGTTCATTTTGCATTGCATGAACTAAACAACTAAGAGTTAAATCTATAAAATAATATTAATAATTTCTTTAGTAATAGAATATATATGGAAGAAAACTATAAATATACCTGTAGCTGCACCACACAAATGTTTTGCAATACCAACTTTATTTTTAAATTTTTGAATTGTTGATATAGCATTTAATTTCAAATCAGCAATATCAGTACGTATTCTTTCTATTATAAGAGCAGATTGTTCATTCTTCAATTTATTATCACTTTTATGTCTATAACTTGAACGATCTATCAATAATATACAACAATCTTTTTTATTCTTTATTATTTGTCCTAACCAATAAGTTAATTTGCCTTTTCCTGCTCCAAACTCAATAAAACAAGTATTATCTTTTATAAGATTTGCACATTCTAAATGTGATAATAATGATGAATTTTGAATGAGATGCTTCTTAACAATTTTTCCACAAGAAACATCATTTATTTTATCTTTAAGTATTTGATGCTCCAATATTATTTCAGGAAATTCTGGTAATTTTTCTGTAAAAAAAAGTAATAAAAAATTATAGATCAAGTTTAAATTTGATTTTAAATATATGAATTTATATTTAAAATTTAAAATTTAAAATTTAAAATTTAAAATTATAATAAAAGATTTTTTAAATAAATTAGAATTACTAACCATAAACATTTTTTATTTTATCTATAACTGTATTTATAATGAGTTCATTTAATTCAGAAAGTGGAACATGTTGTGATGTTTCACATATTTCATTGGAATTAATTCCTTTTACAATAAATGATGGTTGTGCATCAATTAAACGCTTTGCATTACATACTTTTAAATGTTTAGATATCTTAGATTCATAACATGTACTAGAAATAATTTAATTAAATTTTATATTCCTATAAAATATTTATAAAAGATATAAACTTACTGTGTTGGATCAAGTGGACATTTTATTCGTTTATTTTCAGATTTTTGCTTGTCTAAATCACAATCTAATGAAACTTCTTGATGTTCACCACAAAATTTGTTTCCTTTTTTTACTGTCATACGACAATAACGTTTTTTTTTTTTTACAAAATACATACAATGACTTTTTTCTGCCATTTTTTTTTAAATTGTTAGATTTTTGTAAATTTTAATATTGAATGAATTATTCTTGTAAAAATATTTAAAGCAAAATATATTTATATATAACCTAACACATCACTATATTATTTAAATGTATTACTGTAAAAAGTAAATTTATTTAATTAAACAATTAAATATATATTATTATATTTAATAATTATTAATAATATTCAATATTTAAAATTTTTATTTATTTATAAAAAAGTAATCATAATTTAGGTTAGTTTAGATTTTATTTATATGGAACACATTGTATATATGATATACATATATGTATTATATATTACATATTTCGATTGAAAGATATATAAATAAGGAAATAACCAAACGCTTGCAGTCATTCTATAATGTTCGTATGAGAAAGACATATTACTTTTTTTAAATACCATATATATTTTATTTTTTGATAATATATAAATGATTATTTTCACTATAGATTTTTTTTTACATTTTTTGCACATTAATCAATTAAATTTTGCATGTTTATTATAAAAGAAAGGTATTATTATGACTTATTATTTTTATATATAATTTATAATTTTATATTTTTATTAGAATATATATTTCTTAATTCGATTTTATCAATAGTCGAAAATAAATAATTATTTACCTGCATTTGATAATTTATATTTACTCTGTGGATAAAATTTATTAAGATTAGTTTTGATTAATACATCTTTTTTCATTAAAAAAAAATGTTTCATATTTTATTATTTATTATTTATAATAGATTTTTTATACATTAACTAATGCATTTAATAGAGATATTTTACAAATTATTTTGTTCTATTTATTCATAATATATATGTATCTTCATATTAAATCTTATCCATATAATTAAATATTGCTGAAATATGCACATAAAGTATATATATTATTTTTATTGGAATCATTTAATGTAAGAAATATTTGTTATTTAATATTTGCTATTCTCTATTAATTGTACATTAAAATTAATTTATATTGGTTTTATATTTTATTTATTAATTATCATCTAATAAATGGAATATAAAACCAATATCGCAATTTAACTTGAGTTATTTTGTAAGTATGCGGCTATATCACAGTATACTAAATTTAGTATTACTAAGACTAAATTTAAATGAATTTTTATTTCTTTTTGTTTTTCTAATTTATTCAGTATATATAAATATTTGAATATTCTCAAGTATTCTCAACGATTTATTAAGTATAAAATTATTATTTATTTAAAATTTTTAAATTAAGAATTTTAATTAAGAATGCATGTGACAGTTAGAATTCAATTGCAATATTATTCGGATTCATTTTCATTTTTTTGTGCCGTTAATGATATTTATATTTAAATGATTGAATGATTAAAAAAATGTACATGTGTACGTATGTGCAATATAAGTGTATTTAGTTACAGTGATCATCTTACAGTTATGTGTTATTTTTCGATCATAACCTCTGTTTATTCATTTTAAAATATATATTTAAAACAATAAACAATTAATTAACATCAAGACTTCGCTTAATTTGAAATTTAATTAAATATTAATAAAATCAAAAAATAAACAATATTTAAAACAATATCTCAATTAAAATATATAACGATCTACTTTGACGATTGAAGTAAAAGTAGTAAATAAGAATATTTTGCATCATTCATTCACATCATTTAAATAATTTTTATTAAAGATTTTTATTAATGACAAAAAATTTATAAAAAAATAATTAATATAAAGTCTTAACAAATTTAAAAGATATAATGAATTTATATAAATACACATACTCGATATTCTTATAAAAAAAATTAATTTATTTGTATATATAAAATGACAATAATTAATGGGATGAGAATAAAAGTTTAAAGTTTGAATTATCAAAAGTTGAAGAGGACAACTAAAATTATTAGTGATTTATGAAAATATAAATATAATTTTGAACACTTATCACACTACATATATCTATCGATCGAGCAATGTTAAAGATCCAAGAATTATTCTCTAAGAGGTCAGTCTCTTGTTACAATTTCGTGGACTACGTCCTTTTATTGGTTTGTCCGTCATTACTTATAAAATAGCACTAATTTATTACTATTTTATAATTCTTTAAAAAAAATGCCGGATATTGAATGCTGTCAATGTGTACACGTTTGGATTGTCAGAACGTTTTGGGGACGGAAATGGTATGCAGTTATCGCTTTATTAGGCATCGTGTCAATTATTTTAATTCAACAATTTTTATTCGCATCCTATCTTCCTTTGGATCAGATAAAACATAATACATATTTGGAGGAGCTAGATCAGGATGGTATGTAAATCTCTTTTTGCTATAAATTAGTTATAGATATTGTCATAAGAAAAATAAAAAATATTTTTACTATATTTGAATATATTTAAATAATATATTTAAAATAATTTAAATAATTTTGTTTAATTATTATTAAAAACATATATTAATTTATCAGTATAAATTGTCTGAACATTTGAATTAGAAATTTTTATTAAAAATATCTTTATCCTTTTTTTTCTATTTTAATGTGTTATAAAAATATATGACAATATCTTTATTGATATGTGAATTATAAGAAATTTTACGATATTGTTGATAATAATCTTATCTTTACTGTTACAGTTTTGAATAGGTGGTATAACTTTACCGACGGTGAGTGTGGAAAATCAATTATTAATTTATTTTTATGGAAAAATTAATGAACAATAATTATAAAATATTAAAAAAGTTTCTTGACTTGTTTTGTTATTATTTATTAATTGTATACTAGAAGAAATCTTAATTTTACCAAGGTTAATTCATTTAATTAATTAGGTTATTTAGGTTAATTTTGTAACGATTTCGTAATAGAAATAGACATATATATGTATATTACTATTATATGTTTTATTTATGTTTATGTCATGAATTTAAAATTTCCACAATGTAATAGTGTTGTGTAATATTAATCTTAAACTAATAAGTTACTGATATTATTTATAATTGATATAAATTGACTGATTTACGAATTGTAATTTGTGATTTATATCTTAATAATCTTTATAATCTTTATTGATCATTTATTACTGCCTTTATGATCACGACTATGTTATGCAACGTATTGTTTTATCTACGCGTGCAAGTCATAATGACATACAATGAAATTATAATAAGAAATATTAATTCATATTTACATATCTAAATATTATTATTACGGACCATCTGTTAATTTTTTCTGCATATTTGTAAATATAATTATTTATTAAAAAATCGGATCAAAATAAATATGTATAAATTGATATTATAAAATAAATTTTAATACAAGATATAAGTATCATTGATTTGTTTAAAAAATCAATAAATTATTAATTATATATAATTGTTTTTGAATATTTAGCAATATTCAATTGGTAATATTAATTATCATTACTATTATATTTTAGTATTGAATTAATTCATACTATTTTTCATTTCGAATATTTTAAATGATTTTTTTTATAAAGCATTATAAATATAGTTCTATGAAATTTTTCGAAAAGAAATAAAAACAATTTTTATTATTTTTTTATATTATTTTTTGATGATATCTAATGAAGCTATGTATATACATATACACAACTTGTAGTTTTCTAATTTAATTAAACACATGTAAAATCTACATGTATATCGTGTTACCTAATCATGTAATATTGCACGATTAACACTATAAACGGTTCATGAAATATTCATAATATGTATTCATACTCTAATTTTAATTGTAAATTTTTTCTAAAAGTTTAATTCTAAGTATATAGTTGCATAATTTTTTTATTAAACTAATTTATATAATTATTGTTAGGCGTTAAATGGTATAATAATAAGATACAATCACCATCGAATCCAACAAATTGGCAGCAATACATAACCGATATTCGACGATATTGGATACTTTGGAAATATAATCCGAATTATTCGTATAATCTTGAAAATCCAGAAATCAATGATCCATCAATGGGTCAAGCGAGTGTTATTCGAAAAATTTTCAAAGATAAGGTATTATCAATTAATCATCACAATTAATATTTTTACATGAACTTAATTAAATAAAAAATATTATTAATGATCTCAAGACATTTAAGTCTTTTTTATTATTTGAACAACTAGTTAATATTATAATATTTAATTTCGTGTAGAAAAATGGTTTCTTCGTAGAATGTGGTGCTTATGACGGAGAAACTCGAAGTAATACTTTGGTATTAGAACGATTCTTTAATTGGAGTGGTCTTCTAATAGAAGCAGATCCTATAAATTTTAATAAAATGTTGAAGAAAAATAGAAAGGCTTACCTAACGCCGACGTGTCTTGCTATTGAGCCATATCCCTCGGTGGTACGAAAGTTCGTAATTTACTATAAAAACAAATTATGTAATAAATAAAATTAAATATGATTTTAAAATATTTTATATTCATTATATATATTTTTTATTTTATTTAATTTTTAGAATTTCTTCTTAATGGCGAACAACGTGGGTCGATTACACGAGCCAAATGCTTCAGACACTCATTTACCAAATTCTGCTGATGTTGTTCATAATGGCGTTCACATTTCAGTTCAATGTTTTCCTTTTATAGATTTAATGTTTGCTCTTAACGTAACTACTGTAAATTATTTCAGCCTTGATATAGAGGGCCATGAGCTTCAGGTGTTAAAAACAATTCCTTTTGACATGATAAATATAGAGGTGAATTGAACGGATTAATTAGTATTAATTGATGCAATAAATTGTAATTTAAAATTAAAAATTGGATTACTTTTCAGACGTTTTCGGTGGAATTCTCTCACGTTGAAAATGGTAAGAGAAATTTGATCGATTTCATGGAATCAAAAGGTTATTATATATATTCTTTAGTTGTGAGATCTGACAATTTGGCTCACGATATAATATTTATGAAATATGATTATGAAAAGTCTAATTTGTTAAAATAATTTCGTTCTGATTACGTTATTTTGTGTTCCTTAATCTAAAATATTTTTGATACATCTTAAATAAAATAATATACTTTAAAGTTTTTTTTCATTGTTGTATTTAAAATTATTATATTTAATTTTATTTAATTATTAATTTGTTAATTATATATATTGTTAAATTATATATTATTATAATTAGAATATATGATATAAAATATATTTATTTCAGCTCTTTATTTTGTTTATTTTGTATTATGTATTATGTAAATCACTTTTGATTTAACATTTGCAAGTTAATTTAAAAAAATTTGACATTATTAATATTTTAACTTCTCTTTATTTTACAAAATATTTACAGAAACGTATATTTTGCATAATAAAAATAATATTTTCTCGTAGATATTTCGTATTAAGCATTAATAATAAATTTGTGAACGATTGTGAAAATTAACTTTTGCAATTGATTAGGAATATTCAATTCATTCTTATGATAAAAATAAAATACAAATTCTTTTATATATATGTATAGGAACCGAGAAAGAATACTATACAATTAATGATTACTGGAATAATTTAATATATAATTAAATCAATTTGTTATTTATTGCTACGTTATGAGCAATAAAGTTTTAATAATTATACGCGATTACAGCAAAAATATCAATGTATATATTTCTTGTTATATTTATTATTTAAATAAATTATTTAAAGCTTGTAGACTAGTTTCATCACTTTTCCAATAGTTTTAATACATGAAAAATAGCTATACTTTATATATTTTTAAAAATACTTCTAATTATTTTATAATAGTTATCATAATTATATTTAAGATTGATATAAAATGATGAAACAGTATTTGACTTAATTATAACAATTATTATAATTATATCTTTAATGAGCGCATAGGAACTCAAGATTTTTGTAGAAAATTAGTATGCTATTTTAAATATTATTTACATTTGATTATAAAAATTACAACAAGATTTGAATAAATAATATCATATAGTAAATAAAGTAAACAAATATCTATTTGATTTTTAAAAAATCATTCAATTTCACTTACTTTATATTTTTATCTTTAGTCTTTCTTTCATTTATATTTTTTATTCTTCATTATAATACTTATGCGGTAAACATTTACATAATTAGTGATCACAGATTTTATGTAAAATTTTATATAATTCGATCCTAATGTATCGTTCATAATCTTATGTAGATTGATATTTTTGTAAAAAATAAAATAATTTAAGTAAGTTATTATTAAAAAATAATTTTTTACGATTCCTAATTAATTAAGATTATCCTAGTTCGTTATTGAAGATATAAATAGTACAATAAAAATAGATATAAATAATAAGAACAAAATGAGTATTAAACTATTATTTAATAATAATTAAATTGGAATCATCTTTTAATTTTTTTCATATTTTTAACATATAAATATTTTATAAAATACAATCCACATATAAATATGAACAATACTGAATGATATTAAAATGTTATGGAATGATTCGAATGATCACAGTCTTAAAAAATTATCCTAGTACCCATTACTTTAAACGTAACTTTCCTGTTTTTTCTTAACAATATTTCCGCTAATGACCGTCGTCTGAAGTGGTACTTTTGTTTGTTTCTCCATGGTCGAATTGCACGGCGCCTTAACACTGCTGCTCTTATTACTGCTATGTCTTCTCCAGAAGTCTGAGTGGTTGCTACTGCAATTGGTTGAGCCAGTAGTATAAGTACCAGTTTTGTCCGACGTTTTCTTCTTCTTTCTTCTATTAGGACCCAAACCGCATAATCTAAGGAATCCTTCCCTGAATTTCGTTGACATTAAATTGTAGAGAATAGGATTAATGGCGGAGTTCAAGTATAACATCACTCGGCAGAAATAGAGCAGAGTGAAGTAACGCTCGATACCAAAATCGAGAATCACCTTAATCGGGACAACTAAGATCCAAAGTGTTAATGCTCGAAATGGTAATAAACACAAGAAGAAACAGAGTACCACTGTTCCTAGCATGAGCATTACCTGCTTGCGATATTTGAGCAAGTTGTTCGACGAGCCACGGCTAATTGTTGGGTTCGTCATCAGATGGCGTGCTATAACTGTGTATAGAACTACCAAAATCAAGAATGGTATTACAAAGAATACGATTATTGTGAATAAGACGAAACTGATTGTCCAATATGTGTTTGCTTTGGTGTAACAGGTCGGAATGTATGTACCATCCTTATTCTCTTCCTCGTATGTAGCCATTAATAGGATAGGACTGTAAACAGACATTATTTTAATTAATTAATGATTTAATGTGTAAAAATTAAATGTATAGAAATATACAATTGAATATACAATATATTGTACTTCAATTTTCGCACGATTGAAATGAATAAAAAATTGCATTACAGCCAATCAAAAAGCTACTAAGATCTAATTGCAAAACGAGTCAATGCGCACCATATTGCGCATATTATTTTCAGTTTAAAATTAAAAATCGTAGTAAGAGAACGTATTTCACTGACAGAAGTATATAATTATATAAAATTTGTATTAATAGAATATTGTGTTAGAATTATTAAATTTAATTATAATTTATTAAAATTATTAAGCTTTATTTAATCAATATACGTTTGTTTAATTATTATTATGCCAGAATTGAATATTTTTATGGCAGATTATCATTTGATTGAAGGTTTGAAAGCGGAATGAATTTTAAAAATATAAATTTTGCATATACAATAATAATTGAGAGATAATCCAACAACATTCGTGCAGATATGGTAAGATTTTATTTATTTTAACAAAAATGTATTTTCTATAAATTTCTTTTATAATTTTATTTACATAAAAATGGAAGTAATAGTTAAATCATAATTAATTCATATATACATATATATTTTACATATATTTTTATGTTTTTTAATCTATCCGTATATTCAATTTGTGTATTATTTTTATATTTGTTTTGATTTTACACTTAAAACTTCGAAACTGAAAACATTTCTTATAATTCAGCTTTTCCAAATTGATTCGTTTGCGTTCGTGTTACGCTCGACAAATTTCGATTTGTCGAATCCCCTCCCTTTTCAATTCGATACATTGAAATCGATACGTAAGGTGTCATTCTGTTATTGAAAATCACGACAATTAGACGCTTTATTTCAAACGTGTGATTAATTTATTGTTATAATTATAATATTATAGCTTTAATTATTATAATATTTATTTATAACAATTATTCTTTTACTATTTTACTACTAAATATATTATTTCATTAATATATTCGATTATTTATATTGTTATAATTAATAATTATTTAAAGAATAATTTTTTTTTTTTCGTCTATTTGATTATTAGAATTATCTTTTATAGTTATATATATTTTATTAATATATATTTTATTAGTATTATATATATTATATTAGTATTAATATTATATTATAGTATTATATATTTATAGTATTATATTAATATATATTTTATTAGTTATAAATATTATAAGTTTCTAAAATAAAATTTATACTAGATTTATTATGATATTATTATATTATTATTTATCATATTATTTTAATACAATTAGTTTAATCTTATATATTTTATACATTTATTTTAAAGATTTTATTTTTTTTTGCCGAAATTAATTTAAATAAACAAAGGAGTTTCAATAGATACTATAATGATAATTTAAAAAAAAAAACATGTAAATACTTTTGCATGTTTTTTTTGGTATGTTTATAATTTTTATATAATTCATAATTACTATATTAATTATTGTATTAAAATAATAATAACTATAGGATAATAAAATTTTTGAATAATGATTTATTATATTTTTTGTAAATTTTTTATAACTTTTTTGAATATTTGTAATGCGTTATATTATTAATTCTAGTAATGAATTTAAAACAATTTTTTTTTGAATAGCAGTATCTTTCTTCATAAATGTTCGATAAAAAAAGAAAGAAAATATAAAAACTTTTTTTTCATCTTTTTTTACATATTTCCTCTTATTGCATTTTCTAAATTTTCTATAATCTAGATTAGATTTTTTACTATAGATTACTATAGATTAGATTTTCTAATGTAATTTTATTTTTAGATTATTTTTAGATAATCATAGATAGATGTAGATAGAGTCGATATTTGCTTTGTAATATTTTTTTTGTATTTTTGGTTTCTTAAAACTTAAAGTTTTAAATTAATTTAATAACCATATTCGAAATTAGAGGCAATGCTATCGATTACACGATAATAAATACATTAATAATTTCTTATTTTTAATTTTAACATTTTTTTTTATTTTAAATATTTGTTTTTGACACATTTCTTGAAGATTCTGTTTTTCTGTGAATTTCTTAGATAATGCAGATTTTTATTAGAAATTTTCTTTCATATGAATTTTAACTAAAATATTAATTGTTAATTAAATTTTTATTCATTGAAATCACTTTGAATTTTTGATTTACATTGAATTTACAATAAAAAATATATATATATATTTATATATAGTATATATAATATATATATATATAGAGAGAGAGAGAGAGAGAGGGAGAATATAAGAAATAACATCACACAAAATTTTCTTCTTGTTCACTAATGTACATTTTCCTCATTCCAGTCACATTGTTTCTCATTTCTTTACTTTTGCACTTCTTCATTTTACATAATTTAAAAAATTCCTTTCTAAACTTACTACTCATTAAATTATATAATATAGGATCAATAGCACTATGTAAGTAAATCATAATCCTACTCATATTAAGAAGTACAAAAAACGTATCTCGATTAATGGTGGCAATTTTTTCAGCTGGAGAAATAACAATATAAAAGATCAGAATCCTATAAGGTGATAAACAGATGAAGAAGCTAACAACTACCGTTAATAGCATAATAATTACATGTTTTTTCGTTTTAATATGATAAGAATCGCTGATATTATTGGAATTGGGCATCAATTGTCTGATGATGAACGTATATAAAATCAACAAGATTATTAATGGTGCAAGATAGAATAGAAGCACCAAAAGTAAAAAGAATATCATGCTGGCATTAGTATCGACCGTTGTTAGACAAACCGGAACCAAATTCCTTGCGTCGTGATCCTTCCTGTTTTCCTTAATGCGCATCTCTTGGTATTGAGAAACCCAGATTATAGGACTGTAATCAATTAAAGTAAAATTGTCTCGTAATTGATAAAATTAGAAGTAATTTTCGATGCCTTTTTATTTAAGCTGAAAATCAGAAGTCGAACAAAAAAGATGGCGATTTGCAGAGTAAGCAATTTTTAGCCCCTATACCGACTGAATCTGCAAAAAAAAATTTGCCTTAGCAAGTAAGTAAGCTCGATGAAGATTCTAATTCTTATTTGATTGAAATTTTATTATGAATAAGATATACATATATATGTAACCTCTCATAAAAGGCTTCTTTTTTCATAGAAAAAAATTTATCGTTTTTGATATCATAACATATGATACTCAATGTAGAATAATATTATAAGATTAATAATTAAAATTAAAGAATATAATCAGAATAAGAAAAATATTTGAAGAAAATTTATTTAATGATTTGATAGATTACAAAAAAATAAAAACATTTCAAAGCAAATTTCAACTCAATTTTAATTGGAAAAAGAATTACAATGAAAATTCCGAAAAAATTCTTATTATAAACTCAATAATATGTGAAATTT
This sequence comes from Apis dorsata, assembly GCF_000469605.1. Classification (NCBI taxonomy): domain Eukaryota; kingdom Metazoa; phylum Arthropoda; class Insecta; order Hymenoptera; family Apidae; genus Apis; species Apis dorsata. The sequence continues at coordinate 1,270,258 of NW_006263408.1, forward strand.
TATAAATAATATAAATTAAGAAATTTTTTTAGACTTTTTCTTGTAAATTCTAGATTTAAAAATATATAAACTTAATAAAAAAAAAATAAAAACTTAAAGATTCTTTTTTTGCACAAAAGAATCCATTATTTTGAACTATAATATGATATACTCCGAAAAAACTTTGAAAAAGTTATAGAATAATAATTATGTCAATGCATTAATATTATAAAAATAGAAAAGAGTAACTCTTGAAAGTTTTAATGTATTTTTACTCTAAAAAACATTTAAAAACTTTTCCAAATTTTTTATTCAGAATAAAAAATGTAAAAAGTCTATTCTTTATTTCTATGCTTAAATAATTCAAAATGGAATTAAATGCAATATTGTCTCATCGAACTCTCCACATTTTTGTTTAGACAAACAAAAATAATAAAATCAAAGTTAATTAAAAATTATTTATTCCTTTCATAACCTCTGAATTGAAATTTATTGAATTGATGTCTTGCATCCATATACATTATAGAAGATACATTATAGAATTTGAATTGTGGAGTAACAAATTATATTGTGACGATAAAGATTAATATGAACAACAATCAGTGAGAATTTTATTGTTACAGCGAAATTGGATCAACGGTATGTTAAAGAGAATATTGCATAAAGACATATATTATAATTAGCTGAATTAATAATTAAATCAATCTGCTTCTATGTATATATATATATATAAATATCCTATTTAAATCGATTTATTAATATCTGCCAAACCATTGAGAATAAAAATTAAAATTGAATATTTTCAAAGGACATAATATAATTTGACATAAAAAATATATTATTTAATTTAAAAAAAGAAAAAAGAAGAAATGTCATCCATATATCCATCTATAAAAAAATTAATTATCGAATTGTATATTTTGAAAATATTTAATTTTTATTTTTGTTATATCAATTATTATATCAATGATTTGGCAGATATTTAAGTGCATTGATTTAAATAGAACATATATTATATTTATTTGAAATACATTTATTATTTATTTATTTTTATTATTTTTATCCAATTAATAATTTTATATTTCTTTTTTTTTATTTTATAAAAGATTTTTATTTTTTAAAAAAAGAAAAAAATCTTACTATTGTTATTTTATTTCAAATTTAAATATCATAGAAATAAAGTATTCGAAAGATGATCATTTTATGTAATCAAATTTATAGCAGTAAAAACAACAGATAATCTCTATATCATTTAAATAAAATAACAGGTAATCTCTATTATAATTATAATCTATATATTACAATCTCATAGCAATTTATATTTATTAATTTATTTGAATGAACTTAAATTAAAAAATTATTTGATAATAATTTATCTTTATTTAGTAAGAAATACAATTACTATTCGTATGCAATTTGTAAAATAAAAATAATAAAATATTAAATTTAATAATTTATTATAATAAATTATTATTTGTTATTTTATTTTGAATAAAATGTGCACAATTCTGGATTATAATTTGTTAGATAAATTTGTGGTACATTCACGAAAACATTTCGTCATATTCTGTTGCTTTTTTTCCTTCTTTCTTTTTTATTTTTGGCGTGAATCTCAGGTTCAATCTTCACAAAAACGATATTATGATATTATATTTCCTCTGAAGTGACGCAATTTTCGGTAATTGCAGAGGTTACTATATTTTTTTCTCTATAAGTGAAGAAGAAAAAGAAAAAAAATACGTTGGTATCATTTTTTATGATTATAAAATAATAATAGAAATAACATTTGTAGAATAATTTGTTTTTCAAAATTTTTCAAGAAATTTTATAACATATAAATTTATATAAATTTATATATAATTTATAATATATAATTATATTTTATTATATAAATTATATTTATTATATAATT
>NW_006263408.1:1274002-1279285 GCF_000469605.1 Apis dorsata
ATATGCAAACATCAAAAATATAAATTACACTAATTTTTATTAAAGATACAAAATTATTTTTCACAATTATTTAATAAAATATTTTAATATTTATAATATTTTTTTTATTAAAATATTATTAAAATATTAATAATTCTATATTGCATGTTAAATATGTATTAATATATTTTTATTTTTAAATGAATCTCATTTCAGTTTTTATTGTTACAGGTTGCAATAAATATCTTCACTATATATAAAAGATATTTCAGTATAAAAATGAAACGCACTTGAGAATTCAAGAAACTAAATATGTAATTCTTGGAAAGAGATCTTATAGATCTGACAGAGAGGATTTCCAGATGATTGATCAATGGTACTGTGCTGCAGAACCGATATACAAATAATTGGAACTTCATTCAAAAAGTTTTCTCTAGAAGTTACTGACATCTATTTTGCTTTCGTGTCTTGATAAATTAGAATACGTTTGCTTATTCAGTTTTTTATTTCAATTCAACAGATTCTCTGGAGAGCAACAATTTCTACATTTCATTTTAATTTTTTCTTATCCATAGTAATTAATTTCTTATTTTTTCGAATTCCAATATTAAAAAAAATATTTTCAATAGAATTTGAAATTTAAAGATTCACGCTTAGATTTAGATTCATTAACTTAAATTTATTATTCACAAAAAATTTTCAAATTTTTCGCCTTTAATAAGAATTATAGATTAAATTTGTTTTGTAGTTTATATATCAATTGCAATTTTTCCTTTAAATTTATTTTCGAATCTAACACAAGTCATTGACTTGGAAAACCTATTCCTTATCACGCTAACACGACACAGATCCAAAGGGGATTCTCAGTTTATTACCACCCAGACGATAGATCTCTCCGGAACAAACTTAGCAATTACTTTCCTACTTTTATCCCATCCTAAGTAATTTGAAATTTTTCTCAGATTCCATTAATGTATTAATGTATAATATATTAATCTCCATATGATACGTTTTCTTCTTTCATAAATTCAATATTAGCTTCTTTTTTTAAATGGTTTATTACATCTCTACCTTTCAGCTCCATTTAGCTTATTAGCTCAGCAATGTTATATATATATATTCAAATTAAAATAGCCATCTTACAGGTTTTTATAATATGTTTTTCTGCATGTTATATTTTTTATAATTATATGTTTCTTTCAACAATACTTTCCATTTTTCTAGATAAAGCTATTATTCTTCCAACGCACTTCGCAGATCAGTTTCATTCTATACATTTATCACACGTTAGAAAATTCCATAGAGAGGATCGTGAATCAGATTTGTTATCGTCAGAATAAATTTCAAAATTGGATGGCTCATATTCATTTCTTCCATCTCTATTAAAAGCTCAAAGATTAACTTTAACAGAAATTTATATATTTTCTTTGATATATTGGAATATATTCTTCTTGAAATTGATAATATTTTAAAGGAGAAATGCTTTGATTTACAAGAAGATTTGAGTGAAATCAAATATATATATCTCATGAATGTGAGCAATGATGGAAGATGTGTTTATTACAAAAGAGTGAAACTAATGAATTTAGCAACTCAATGAATATGTAAGTAGGTTTCTCTTTTGAGTGTAATCTCTATTTAACCATAAGAAAGAAATACATGAAATATTTAAATTAATTAATATTTAATTGTTAATTATATAGAATAGAAACAAAAGTAGAATAGTTTCGAATGATACATAATTTAGCATAATAATTTATAATTCCTTTTTTTGTGTAAATGAAAAGAATATATGGTAATGTAAAATAGATAAAATTAGATTTGATTTTATTTAATGAGAACAAAAAATCAAACTTATTTGTTTAAATGGAATTATACATTTTTTAATAAATCAATTTAGTTTGTTATTTTCTATATAAAAAAAAATTAAATTATTTATACCATGAAATTATTATTTCAGAATTTACAATATTTTAACTTGAATTTTATAAAATTTATTCATCAAGTTTTATGAAATTAAAATATTTCACATTAATTATTATTTGATTAATAATTTATGTTTCAATTAATTAAAAATTTCGTTTAATTCATTTAAAAAAATGATTTTTATATGCTTTCTATATATGTATTTGTAAAAAAACAAATAACATTAAATTATACCTCTCAAAATTTTTATTTGAAAAGAAACATAATTTCAAAATTATTTCAGCTTTCATTTACACAATTATTATAATTATAATATATAATGATTCATCTTGTATAATTCCATAGAATATCTTTTCAATTTCATTAAATAAATCAAGTCTTGAATAAATATATAGAACAATATTATTCATCATATTATAATTACGAATAACGTCAATTTTTGATTCCTCGTTAAGTTATACAAAATTTTGTTAAATTTGATTTCTTTTCTCGTCTAATTTACTTTGAGAGGAGAAAGATATAAAAATTATCCTACGACCCAGAAGATCTTTCTAATCTCTTAATCTATGGACGTGGATTATGTATTTTATCCCCATCAATAACACCATCGAAAATCCGAGATTACGATTTCAGAGGACGCCCCTATACAGAAAACAATGGTAGAACATATATCGTGAAGGCATAACGTTAAATTTTCTGTCCCATTAATACCATCTACAAGCTTCCTCAAGAGATTCCATTCTAGTGAAATAGTTTCTGAATCTCTTGTAACTCCAGGTTCTCTCAAACTTTCATTTGAGCTCTTGATCGCTTTTGCGTCAACCGATCTAAGAATATAGTTCCATCGAGTTGATATACTCTTAGAAGTGAGTTTAGAAAATTTATAGAAAGAGAAATCTGAAAATTGCGATGGATTTAAAGATTATCGACTCGTTTATGTTTTAAGAATGTGTTATAAACTTATTTAAACTTTATCTTCTTTTAAACAGTTTTTCTTTTTCATTTTTTCATGTTATAGAATATAGTGTATCTATATAATTGAAAATTTTGAAAATTTTGAAAAATCAGATAAGTCTACATTTTTAAATTGATTCTTCATTCCAAAAATCATATTGTTAGAAATGCATTGGACTTGTCTAATTTTGTACAAAAATATATTCAACAATTTTATTAAAAAATAAATTTGAAGTAAGATCTTCAATTACTGTGTTATCCAATATAATTTTCAATGATTCCTAAATATAAAAATAAGTATTAGGTTTCTATTTTTTCATATAAAGTCAATTTAATTTTTATTCCCTCTATTTTGAGATATTCTACTTATTTAATTGAAGATTAATCTTAATGTTATTTATTTAAATACTTTAATTTTAAAAAGTATTCTTCAATCATTTCTCCATTGGATTGATTTTCAAATATAATAATATTTTATAGATTATTGCAAAATTATTTCTTTCTAGTTTTTCAACAAAATTATTTTAATTTTCATTCTAATGTCCAATTTGAAATGTATCCCTCTCAAAAGATGATTCTTCTCCATCTTTTTCACAAATTGAATCCTCAAAAAAATTATAAATTTAGGAAGCAGAAGTCTCGTCAGAATAAATCCGTCTTTATGATTCATACAACGAAAAAAAAAAAAAATGTTTGTGACGTGTAAAACTCTCCCCTAGAAGTGGTTCACGGATGATATTCCTTTTACGACTCACGATACATGCTACCTTTCTTCATTCGGACCAACTCGAACATAAATAAAATATACCACGTGTACTTTATGGCTCGTTTGTCGAATTTTTCACATCAATCTGGTGATCGTTTTGTTTATCGCATTTTCTTTTCATTTGATATTATTTAAATCGTCTTTACATCTGAAATTTTTTGTTTTGAAAATTTTGAAGAAATTTAATGTATGTATAAATTTGAAACATTTGTAAAAAAAATATTGAATCTATTTAATATTCAAATATATAAATTTCTTTATAATAATAATTAATATTTAATAATATTTTTATTTTATATTTTATTTAATATATAATTTTAAAATAATTAGAATTTTCTTATTATAAGTAATGTAAAGAAATTTTTAATAATTAATTATTTATAATTATTAATAATTAATATTTAATAGATTTTTTATTTTTCTTATTTTACATTTTACGTAATGTTTAATTTAATAATAAAAATGATATGAATTATGGAATTATCGAATAAGGAATTATTAATCATTGTTCTTGATTGATATTGAAATTGATAAAACTATGAAAAATTTAATTTTACTTAATAAGTTTATTTTATAAGGTTTTTATCTCTTATTGATGCATTTAATCACATAAAGTGATTTCCACTTGATGTTCCATAAGTGTTAGCTGCATTAGAGGAAACTTTATTCATGAGAATACTAATGTAATTCTAGAAGAGTATTAGCACTTTTATTAGGACCATTCTTCTTCCTTTCTTCGCGTGCTTCGAAATCAGCCTTTAATAATGATTAACGCTCACGCTTAAGAATGAGGATGTAATCTGGCTTAAAACGTTTAATTGATCATTAAACTATGATCTCAAGATCTGAATATTCATATTCGAAATTTCATATTTAAATCAGATTTTAATTAAAATATTATTATCACAAAGGATAATTATAAATGAAAATATAATTTAACTAATTTAATTTTCGCAATGATGATTGAGCCATTGAATTAAACTACTTAAATTAATTATAATGATAGTGCTAATTAAGTAAGAAAAACTTTAAAATTATCTCTGATCAATATAATTTGATTTTATTATTTGTAATTAATCTTTAATAGGTATTTCTTATAGATTTTAATGTGAATATGAATATATAAATCATTTTTTTCCAAAATCACAGTTTTTGAAAAAATAAATTCAAAAAGAATTGTAATTTCTTCAATTTTGGAAGTCTTTACAATAATAACAAAATATATATATATATATTTCATTTAAAATATTATTCCAAGAAAAATATTCTGTCCCAATAATGCATATAGAATAATAATCATAAAACAGAACTCGAAACGCAGCAATTTTTATAAATTTCCTTTTAATTTTCAACATGGCTGGGTCATTATACCGTGTCCTGGTTACGTTCCCATTTATAATCCTCATCCACTTCTCAACGAAGGCAAAGTCAGAAATTTTCAGAAACATGTTTCACGGGTCATTAAGGTTTTACACGTCGCCAATGTGATTTTCTTATCATTGCCACTCCGTATCGATTTTTACGGGCGGATTTTCATGGAAAATATCATAGAGAAAAGTCCTCGTGTATGAAACATAATAACATATGATTGAAGATTATAATCTTCTTGCGAAACTACTTATATATATATATATAATATATATATATATAATATATAT
>NW_006263408.1:1279421-1290788 GCF_000469605.1 Apis dorsata
TAATATTTTACTTGCGAAAAATTAGCTATCTTTCAATATTCCTCCTAAATTTTTTTCAATATGATTTCTTTTATAACATTGCATTACTAGCAAAAGAATGTTAGATCTCTTAAAAAATGTTAAACTGAAACAATTTTTTCTTTTACAATATAATTTCATTATTTAGTAATAGAAAATTCAATTCTATCTCTTGATCTATTATTTAATTAATTTATAAACATATATATAATATATTTAATTATGTATTATACATATTATCAACAATTCTAGAATTACTAAGAAACTTAAAGTATCTACTTGTTATTTAATTGTTAATTTTGATGTTTCATTATTTTTCACTGTGTCATTAGAATTTCAACGATCATTTGCATCGCGATAAAAACTTGTCACGTATAAACGTAATATTTAATTGAACTTCAAGGCTTTTTATTATTTACACATAGCGCATAGATAGAAATAAAAATTAAAACGAATAAAGAAAAATATTAGACAAGAAACATGCAACTCAATGCTTAACGGGATGAATATTATTGCTTGAGCAACTAGTCCATTGACATGACACGTTACGCGATTCATTACAATTTGCAATTATGGCACGGTGTTACTTTGATACATTATATACGCCCTCTAGCGATTAAGTTGAAAATCATTTTGCGAGTCGAAATAATAAATGGCGCTTTCAATCGTATAAATGGAACAGAAAATTAGACTTTGTTAAGAATTCATTTTTAACTTGGACGAGAGAATTATGACAATCCAAAAAGAAAAAATAAGAACAATAAACTATTATAATATTTCTTAAAAGATTATTAATTATATTTATTTATTTTCATCACATCGTTTTAATTACGATTATTTATACGTAAAATAGATTTTATATATCACGATGTTGAATATTTTTGTTGCAAAAATGTTAGATCAAGAGGAAATTAAAAAAAAATAGCGAAGAACGAAAAGATAAGAAGAAAAAAAAATCGAGAAGCAAACGAAAGCATAGTATGCATCAGCTTTGAGAAATGCTAATCATTCGTTTCATTCTCTTACCTGGTGCAAATCGCTGCCACAATCCACGCCACGAAACAAAGAAATGTCGCTCTAGCCTTTGTGCACATATATCTGTAGTATGAAAATACAAACCAAAATCGTGATTTTTATCCAAGATCCAAGATAACAAAAATTTAATATCAATTATGTGCTATATCTGAAGATTTTCAGCATTAGACTGATTGAAATCGTACAAGAAAATTACTGGATTTGAAAAAAAAAAGTCGACATGTCTCATAAGGAAGTGGTAAGCAGCATATTCTTTTTTTTCTTCTTTTTTTTCTTCTTTTTTAAATATTTTTAAAATGCTTTGGCACAATGATAAAGTTTCAAGAAATTGAGTGTTTCGTTTCTGTTGATTGAACACTTGCGTAACAATTTAAGTGTAAAAAGTATATTTCCGTGTAAAAGATGAATATTATTGTATATACTAAAAAGAAACGAGAAATAAATGTGTGAAGATGTGTAAAAAGATTTGGTATACTCGATATATTTTTTATATTGTGCTTATACATTATATCGATGTAAATGATGAAGTTTGACGAGTTTTATTTTTCTTTCCACGTTTCTGTCCATTTAATTTTCACAGCATTCTTTATCAGGTATAACTTTGCATTCGGAATATATATATATATACGGGTCAATGCATGTGTTGACCCGTATATATCTAACCTAAATTTCATCGTGAGCCTCTCTATTCATTGTTAGAGTCATATTCAATATTAGAATTGCAAATTCTCTTTAATCACAATTTTTCAAATCGATATTTCTCTCTTTAAAAAAATCTACATAGCTTCATCGAATTCAAATTATTGTATATTTCAAATATGAGCTAAAAATTATTTATTTAAATAAAAGACTTTATTTAAATAAAAAAATAAGTGAAAAGATATATCTTTATTTATAAAAATATTGTGTAACATAATTTTGTAACATAATTTTTAATCAATGTATTAATTTTTATTGCCTTTTTCTCAAAATCTTATCTATCGTACAGGCATCTAATGTTTTCACCTGCTTTCGAAATTAAAAAAAAAATGAAAAACAAACTTTTTAACTATAATGAAAGAATGAAGTTTGCCATGAAGAAATGGATTCAAGATTTTTAGAAAAATTATTGACGATAATATATTGCAGGAAATGACGATTATATGGGGAAAAAATGTGTAAATTTAAAATTAAAGAGTAAATTATCATATAAATTTATATTTTTTTTTATTTTGTTTTACAAAAATATATCTTCTCGTTTATTTTTTATTTAAATGAAGATAAAATTTTTCAGACCACTCTCATATTTCTCGGTCAAGCTTTTCTGAGTATTTGAGTATTGGTTGATTTCGTAACTGTATCCATATGCATTCAAAACACATTTAGAAAGATGTTACGAGTTTACTTGAAAAATATTTTGTTATCCTCTTTTCTTACTTACCCAACTCGTAAGGGCTCACAAATTGCATAATACCGTTCAAAACTGATGGCTAGAATCGTCAAAACTGAAGCGTGTGCTACGGTTAATTCAACAAATGGTACAGCTTTACCTGAAATTAGAAAAAGTTTATTGTTAAAAAAATTACCAATCTCTAATAATTTTACATCGAAATATAAAAGAAATAATTCAATTAAATAAAAGAAAAAAAAATTATTGAGAAATATTATCTTAGAGAGGTTAAGAAATTAATTTGGTTAAGTTGCTCTATCGAATGATTGGTTAATTAATTACAAAAAGCAATCTTATTGGTTGTTAATATTTATATATTTGTTAAAGTTTATACGCAAAATATATAACAAATTAATTTTTTATCGGAATAAAATAATTGATTTTTGATTCGGACATGATTAGCATGAATGAAATATTCGTAATATTTCAGAAATTTAATCTTGTTTGTTTATTAATATTTACCAATCGAAAAATTATTGGAAATTTGTATTCAAATAAATAAATTTATTTTAATATTTCAACTTAAACAATATTAATTTTATTATTAATTTAAATATTCAGAAGTTAGAAATATTTGACTCGTTTTGATATCTGTAATTAATGGAATGAATTAATCATTCTTTACAAATCAAGAAAAATTCTTTTTCTCTGATGATTAATAAAATTTAACACAATTTTTACGTTTAAAATACATTTTATATTTTGTTAATTGTTTATTTTCAGAAACTCGTTGTATTCGATCCTCTTGTTTCGTGGCACAATTGAATTTTGATTAAGAGTTAATTTTCACGTATCAATAACGGAGAATATTCGAGATTTACGATTCCATCATAAAGAAGCTTGTTCGACAATCAGGATGTCGCAATAAACTGAAACATTACTCTGGATTCTACTATTTTCAGTGTCTTTTTTTTCATTTACTCGATATTCACTATAGAATCGATCAAACAATTTAAACCTCTTGTTCGGAGTAATTGTTTTTTTTTTTTTTTTTTTTTTTTTTTTTTTTTTTTTTCGATAAATGCGTCACAACAAAACAGATCCTATTTTTAACATAGAGTTTTTCAAAATTTATTATTCCTTTAAAATTCCACTCTTCAAATATATTCTTACAGTTAATAAGTAAGTCTTACTAATTAAAATTTATTTCACATTGAATAAATGAAAAATTATTTTTGTATTTTTCGCTGTAATAATTTTTAATGACTTTAGAAATATCGATATAATACAGATGTATTACAAATGTAATTTTTATTTAATTTATTATCAAAGACATATCATATGAAATGTCTTTTTTTAATTAATATCGAATTTTGTTTCCTTTTCAATAAAAATATATTTAATATATATAAATATATTTCAAGCAAACATAAAAAATAAATCTTTCTTTTAGACTTAAACTTAAATTCGTCTCACAAGAGGTTAAAATTAAACGTAATTTTTTTGGAGGGGGATTAAATCTAAGTTTAGAAGTTTAGAAGGAATTAGGAGAAAGTAATAATAGTATCTAAAGATTCTAAAGATTCAGAAAGCACGTTGAGTGCATAAACCATGGAACATTATGAGTCACTGTGGACCATTGATCCGCTCTAGATCTTGTCAACGAGCTTCACTCATGAACATAATTGTAACAAGAGGAATTTTTCTATTATTATTTTTATTTTACGATGAATTTTTTAACTTTAATTTTTTTCTCCTTAATATTATAATATTGTAATATACAATTTTTTATGCAACAAAATTTATATTTTAATTTTTTATATTTTTATTATAAAAAATCATAAAAAATGTTTATATAATTTATAATTAATATATGTTGATATATCTATATTATAAATCATTGGTAAAAAGAAATTTTTTTTCTTATAAAAATCTAAAAATATTTGAGTTTGAAGAGATATATTATGCAATAAAAATAAGATTGTTTATAAAATTAATAAGAAAAATCGTAAATCGTGGTTTATATTATTATGATTCATTTAGACAAAATTATTTCCATGAGTGATTAATTTCCGATTCTAACTTCCATGGTACACATATTACGTATGATTTATATTAATGGAAATATAGATATTAAACTAAAAGTCAAAATATAACGATAAATCGTAAATTTTATTGCATATGATTTAATAATATTGAATGATAAAGAAATTTTGTTCCTTCGCAATATAACAATATATGAGATGCGTAGCTTTACTCAGAATATTGCATTCTTTTGAAATGATTGAATTGCTATTAATTTTTATTTGAGTATTTCGTTGTTTGAATATTTTTCTTGTGACGTAATTTTGAAAATGAAATAAGATAAATAAATTCAAATAATAGAGAATTGTAGTAAATTTAAATTTTTATAAGATGAATTTGAATAAGATGGAGATGGGATTGATGTAATTTAAGATAGACTATAGTTTGTTTGAAATCAATCACATTTCATTTTTCAAATAATAAAGTTTTAATTCTGACTGTTCAATTTTTATTTTTAATAAAGATAGTTATAAGAGTTATAAAAAATATTTGAAATGAAATGATTTTTTAAATCATATTTTAAAATTCATTTTTACAGTATCTAATTTTTATAATCATTATTGAAATATGATATATCATATGATATGATATATGTAAAATATTTAGATTAATATTATTCTAATTAATTAATATTAATTCAAATGTTGCAATAAATACAATGGTGTGCAAATATTTTTTATAATCATAATATTTGAGAATTAAAAGTTGGAAAAAACAGAATATTTTCAAATGATATATTTAAATAATTTTGTACAGTTGGTAAAATTATTACAGAATTATTGCAAAAATATTATTATTCTTGTATGAATAAAAATATAAAATGGGTCAGTTAAAAAATATCATTCAATATTATGATTCTAAAAGAGCTAATTAGAATAAATGTAACATTTCAGACATATTTCATTTGTTACATTTGTGAAAATGTCAAAAATTTTAAGCAAAATGTCTTTTATATGTCTGTTTCATTCTCTTTATATGAATATTATGAAACTCTTTGAAATTCCATATCTTCCACCACATATTCAAATAAAAAAAAAAACTCGTTAAAATCACTTCATCTCGTTAAAATAAGTTTAATTAAAAATTTCGCTTTTTTTTATACAAAAAACAGAATTATATTATATAATTTAGTATATTTTAATGTAAAAATGCATAACTTTTATACATTAATAGCCGAGAATGTGTTAAAAAGATTTTAAAAAGTCGATAAAAATAATTAATTTCTTCGAGTTTCATACTTCAAATATTTTTTTCTTGGAAAAGAAAGAAATGCATTCTAATGTGTAAACGAAAAAGAAACGAAGTTAAGGGGAGAAAACGACGGGAGAAAGGCGCAATACGATTTCAAAAGTTCACCTTGGCCATTATATCATCGCGTGATGGCGCTGTGTTATATCGAATGTAAATGTTATTAACATACATGAGAACGCGCCTGCATAATGTTCGTTTTGAAGATTCACGCGGGAATATTTTGCACTTTTGCTTTTCACCTCGTCAACGAGATTGCTGTTACACCTGTTTTTTTTATGAAACGAGAAAAAGTGAAGATAAAATATATTTTCCCATGGAGAAATGAAATATAATTGATTAAAATTCGTTTTAGAAAAACTATCTAGATCTTAATGAAAACTAAAATTAAAAAATATTAATATTTATGAATTATGAATAAAAATATAATAAAGATATATAAGATATATATATAAATATATAAAGATTTATAAAAATAATTTCTTTTAATTATATATCAATATAATTAAAAAGATCATTTCTTAAAGTTTCATACTTAAAAAAATAAAAATAAAGTAGAATTATATAAATAATAAATATGCATGTTAGAATATTTTTATATACTTTTATATATAAAAGAGTAAATTTTTAACAGCACATTTTGTTTGAAATAATTAGAGATGAATGAATTATTCGATTTTGAAAAAGTTAAATAATTTAAATATTAAATTTCAGATATAATAAATTAATTTATAAATTAATTTAAAAATTTTTTATAAAAGAAAATTTTTAAAACTGTTTTAATAATTTACAAATGAAACGATATACAAAACATATTGATTTTTACATTTACTGTCGAATTGACATGATAAATCAATGAAATAAAAAATTTAATGATCCTATTATCGAATAATATTCAATGATTCTATAGAAATACATTTACATATACACTCCATGCTCTCAAATAATTCTCTATAAATAATCAACTCTCAAAATTTTTTCAATATTTTTCATACAGTAGAAATTCTGTCCTCGTACAAATTTTTTTTCTCCTTGATCTTGGTTTCTCTATCAGATTTTGTTAACGAAAGATGTGTTTTCTCGACCGTGAAATTTACGTCTGATAAGAAAGCACAGCTTAGACAGCTTTGTCGTATATTTGATTATCGTTATCGTCTCTCAGGTCTATTCGATAGTTTGTTTGCTGGAAAATTCTCCCTATTTCTATTTATAGGAATTTGTCAAGAAATGCAGGACAATAAGAATGATTTGTGAAAAGACACAATTTTGATCCTTATACTTTCACAGATATTTATATTTCATTTTATTTATTATTATTTATTTTTTAATATTGTATTCATATTTAATATTCTGAAATGAAATTTCAGAGTTGTTATATATTTATTCGACTTCATAATATTAAGAATAATATATTAGGAAGTATATTAAAAAATAGTGATATCTAAAAAGAGGAATATTGTTGATTAGAATTTTGAAATCAATAAAAATTGTACCACCAGAGTATAAATCAAATGTATACAATGTTCTATTGAAGTTATTACAATTATCAAGAAAATGATAGCATATTTTATGATTTTCAATATTTCTGGAGAAACTCAAATTCATTTGGAGTCAAATTCCAAAAATTACAATCATATAAGCAGATAAAATACCCATACTATATATTCATATACTAAAAATTACTATATTTCTATCTATAAGTATATTATAGCGAATTATAATAAAAAATATTAATCAAAATATTAAAATAAAAAATATATCATTTTCTAAAGATTCAAACCATTTTTCAGTTACATCGAGGAGAGCAAGTTCCACCAAGAGGATCCGGTTAGAGGTAGTGGCGCCTTTTCCATTCTATTTCCTGCCACGAAGGTTAAAGAGAATTGGATAGAAAGCGACAGTACAAGAAGGTGTAGCATTAAATGCCTCAGCCTCTAAGAGCAACGGTAATTCTTGGCAGGGGGTAGGAGTTCAGCTGCTCGTTTCACCCAGCCATCAACCTTGTCCACCGCATCATGCTTGGGCCAAATGTGTACTCTCCACCTTGCCCTAGCCTTGTCCACAGAAGTTCTCAAAGCCTTCTCTCGAAACGAATAAAACGAACTGATTGGACGACGCTTATTTAATTAAGGATTCCAGCTTAGAATTTGTTCTTACGATTTATCTTTAGGATTGATCTTGCAACCGTCAGTTGGCGCTACTTGTCAACTTGTGAAGTTTGAATGATAATTTCATAGAAAGCTAGAGAATCCAAATTATTAAGTTTTCAATTATTTCATATTATGAAATAAGCAATAATTGTAGAATATGTGGACTATTTCCAAAATATAGGAATATTAACTTAAATGGAGATTCTCAAGATAATTTCAATCAATTTTTTTTTTGAAAAATCTTCATTTCAGCTTTGTTAATAATATAAAATAATAATGTAATAAACGTAAAAGAAATAAAACAATATATTTCACAAAATTTAAATTATTCTTTCTTACTGAATTATGAAATTCTTCAGTGCTATAGTAATAACTATGAATATAATATAGAAATAATTAAATATCATTAAATTATGCACAAATTTAAACGAATTTTCTTAACATTTCCATTGCAAATGAAATTGGAATTATTAGTCAAAAGCATATTCATTAGAATATGGTACTTCAAAGAATCCTTTCTGTTAATGGAATAATTATTTCAAGAAAGGATGATACTGTGTGGAAATAAGAAAATTTTGAACTTAAGACCAATGAATTGTCAAACGAAATTATGATCTGAATATCGTCCATCATCATTGAAACATTTAATCCATTCTTTTAAGTGATTGCTGCATCAGCTATGAAAGCTGATTATATTATTTGTTCTGATTGAATATCTATTTTATCATGAGTTTATATTATGAACAATTTTAATACTATTTTTCTATGAGTTCCACAAATAATACCAATGGTTAATTGAAATGAAATTTCATGGGGACAAAGAATGAATACGAAATATAAAATCATATCTTTAACAAAAATAAATCTTTAACAAAATTTGTGGTTTCTACTTTATATGTTCAAAATGTACGAATATATATAATAGATGTTCATTATCAAATTATTAATTGTTTAATAATGTAAATAATATAAACAATAACAACAATTGTTAATTAATTAATAACAGAAAATTAATCAACGATTCTATGAATTAGGAAGGAATTATTTTACAGATACAGATACATGATTAGATATATATTAATTGTATTTAATAATCAATATTAGTATCTTTTCAATAGATATGAATTGTTGAAATATAAATTTATATAAATTTAATATTTCGAATTTATTCTTGATATCCTATGATATCTATTTACAAAGATATTGTATAATTTCAAAACTATATTGAATTTTCGTTTCTATTTTTGTTCAGGAATGATAGTTCTTGAGAACTTGAAGCACAATAATGAGGATAGAATTTTTCTGCCCTCTTTAATCTTCATACAAATATTTTTCCTCGAGTATAAGATTTTCTTATATTCATAATATTTCTTTCAAATAACTTGTTTAAAATAAATTGTATATTTTAATTAATAGAGAAAAATTTTATTTTTTTTTCCTTTGTATTCTCACTTTTGTATTGATTTCCGCTTCAAAATTCTGATAAAATCAATGATAAATATTTTGAGTATATTTTCTAATGATCAATACTCTATAATAATTTCAAGAACTTATGGAAGATTTCTCCTCTTTTGTACATATTATTAAATTAAATTTTAAACAAACAAATTAAATATAATTTAATTATATTCACATTCATGATTTCTATATGTTAGCAAAAGAAAAATTTAATCCCTTTTGTATCTCTCTTTTATTATTGATGCAATTATTATCAACCTATTTATAAGCAAATAATGAATTAAATCTCGTTAAAAGTTCCTCGTCGGTCGAATGATATAAGGAAAGCGCAATTTTATTCACTAAAACATGGATTAATACAATATACAGGCTTTGATAACTTTTCCAAGTCGGAATTAAATACCTCGCTGGATTTTTCGTATTAAAATTTTAATTTTAATTGATTTATCTTCATTTAAATGTTTTAAATATGAAAAGTTAGATTAATTAAATTCGAATATTCAAAATTCACAATTGTTTAAGAATCAAACTTGTTTAAATTCAAATATTATATTGCAGAGGTTGAAAATAAATTTTCCAATATCCTTAACGTTCATAAATAACTGAAGTAACCGTGAGTATTTCGAAGTGAAACAGATTGTTCCAATCCTAATTCTCGATCGTTCTCTATGATCGATGAAGACAGAAGTGTTTTCACCGCGACTGTATATCAAACAGCTCCCTCGTAAATATTCTTCTCCTGTGCTTAAGCGTAGGAACAACGAAACAGAACTAACAAATTGTACCTGTCTCACAATGGAGAAACAATTTTCCTCGGGTCTAACTTTTATAAGGAACAGATTACCATTACGATGTATATTCAAATGGAAATTTTCTCATAAGCGTGAAATGTCTATATTTTTTTCTATCTCTCTCTCTCTCTTTCTCTTTCATATCGATTTATTTTTATCTTTCCTTTTTGGAGATTTTTTAGCTCTTGTTTTCAATTTATCAGCAAAAATTGATAAAACTATCGTTTAAAGACGAATAAATTTTATAGAATGAAAACTGACTAAAAATTTACTATTGATTAAAGGAAATAGAAAAGTAGAATATAATTTCAATTTTTTTATTAGATCTAGAAATTGATTTCATGCTTTTTTAAAATAAAATTATCATTTATTTAAAAAAAATAATATTTATTTTGTTTTGTTAACTGTTATTGTTTCATTACTCATTACTTTCGATAATATTGTTTTATTCTTCAAACAAATTTCAAATCCTTTTAATAAAAAAAAAAAAAAAATAGCAGTTTTCCAATACTCGAAAGTGTGCAATAATCAAATGACATCGAATATATCATAATCACATAAAATTTAAAAGAATCCACATAAGAGAGAATTTTTTTACTCTAAAGAACAAATATTTTGTATTTTTGCAAAGTATGCTTATCATATTCAGTAAACGATTATTTTTTTACATTATTTTCATTATTTTCGTGAACCAATTGATATATATCTCTTCAATTATAGATTTTTTCAAAATATATAAAAATTTACTAACAGTCAGATTATAAATCGATCAATTTCCATAATTGTTTTTTTGAAATATGCTTATTTCTTTAAATTTTTTATTGTTGAACTAATCATTTTCAAAATAAGCATCGCCATTTTGATAATTGAACCTTGTTCCATAATCCTAATTCGCTTTCGGGTCAAAGCTTTGACAGCTCGGTTTGAATTAGTATTTATCCATATTAATTCAATCCATGAAAGATGTGAATTTATTCATCAAATTTCAAGTTTCATATAAATAATTCCAAAAATATAGATGAAATACAGATTTTATAGATAATCGAATTTTAAATAAAGAAATTTTAAATAATTTCAAAATTGTGTGAAAAAAAAAAGCTTAAAATCCATTGGATAATTCTGCGAATTGTTAAATTATACATTTTAATTGTGGAATAATAATTTACATCATCAGATAAAATATTTCACAATATATATATATATATATATATAT
>NW_006263408.1:1291051-1295817 GCF_000469605.1 Apis dorsata
AGCGAGAAAGTTCCATACATGGTCAGAATAATTCAGTTGGATGAGCGTCCTGAATTTTAGTTCGAGATAGTTATATCCAATTACATATTTTTCGTTTCTAGTTTAATGCAATGCTTTAGTTATTTCGAGAAAACTATTTTATGGAGAATCGATTTACTTTTGAAAAAGATAGGTTATACATGATTTTCTGAAATTTATCATTAATGATAAAATTGAATGTAAATTTTGTTTATTGCAAGAAAAAAGTTGAAGTTATTAAAACGAACTATAAATTTTCTTTTTTTATTATCATATTTTCATTCATATAAGTTTGTATTTTTTACTATTAAAATTTAAAAATTTTTTACTATTTTTTTTTAAGGTTATGTTATTTGATAGTAATGAAAAAAAAATGAATTTTAATGAAAATATATTGTGTGAAATTAAAGAAATTAAAAGAAGCGACAAATTCTGTAGAATTCAAATTTTTATTTTAATAATATTCATTTTTTTGAAAACTACTTCAATAATGGAGAATTTGAATACTTGAATTTTATTTTTAAATTAATAAAAATAAAAATAAAAATAAAAAATTTTCAAGAAAAGTAAATTATTCTAATTTTATCTAATTTATTTAATATTTTATATATATATATATATATATATATATATATACGTACATATATTACTTATAGCAATGAAATTGTCCAGAATGTTTCTGTCTATTATGAACAAAAATTAAAATAATCAAAAAAAAAAGGAAATAATAACAGGATAAAAGATTTATAGAAAATTGTATTTTCATTAAAATCTAATTTATCAGAAATACATAAGTAAAAATTAATTATTGCAGAATCAAAAAGTATAATAAATAGAAGAAAGAGAAAATTATGTTGAAAAGTTTGTAAAATTAAGAAATCTTATATTATGGATTATATAATTCACCATGTATGCATTTGACTCAATTAGCGCCTGCAGTTACTACTAACTGTTCTCGTGAAACGTAATTTTGCTGAAAGCATTAGACACGAACGTTTGTCTTTCGATAGTCAAAGATATTTCACAATACACACTCTTGTTTGAACAAGATTGATGTATGAGGTATCGTTTCCTTTAAACAAACCACTATACATAGTGTTTTCTTATCTATGATTGAAGATTCGCTTAAGTTGATTAAAGATAATAAGTAAGGAAATATTTGAAATGAAAATCCATATATTTATACATATTATCTTAACTTCATTAATTTTCCTAATTAAATGTCCAAGACAAAATGAGATTTTATTTCATAGAGAATGAAATTTTATTTTATTGAAGAAGAATTCACTAATTCATTAACAACATTCAATGTTTGAATCAATTAAAAATAAAATAAAGATATTTAAAATTATTAATAGTTCTTTTGTAACAATATTGAATTTGAATAAAAATGTAGGCAAAATAACTCTATCTATCTTCATATATATAAAATATCCTATTGTATTGTTAAGGTAAAAAATCTATCTCTTATCTAAGTACCATATTTCTTTCATTTTTAAGTGCAATCACCATTATTACTTAAAAGTTCCACTCTTCAAATTTCTTCTCATATTGAATTCAACTCGAAACGATATTTCAAATGCATTAACTCAAAAACAATTTGATTTTGTATACGTTTTCTTAAAATATCAATATTTAACCGTGATCTCGAAAAAATTATATTCAATTACGAAAGTTCATTCTGGCTGTCTGCCATGGAAGACGATTGCAACTAGTACATAGGGGAATACCAATGGAATCTCTTCACAGATTATCTCTATAGTGCAAATATGGGATAACAAAAAACAGGTATCCATTGGTCGAGAGACAAAGTTCGATATCTTGGTAACTTTCAGAGAAGCGAAAGAGTCTCTCAGAGTAAAATTACCTTCGAGATAGGAATTTTATCCGCGAGAACCAATTGTTATGAGAATGGAAGAGAAGATTTCTTCTTGGATTTTAAATTCTCGAAAGAGAAATTTCGTTTTGTTACGAGACTCGTTTACCATACGATGATAAGAATTGTTACGAATTGGTGAATTGAATGGAGAGAAATTATATTTTGCTTGAGGAATATTAAGTATGATATTAAGTATTGTGCAAGATAATTGTGGAAGTTGTTAATTAATTAAATCGAATAATGGAAAAATATTGTTTGTAAGTTTTTAATATCAATTTCGATACAGCTTGTTTTGATTTCGATATTTTAGATTCTCTCAGTTATTATTAGTGAAAACGAAAAATGTTTCAGATAAAAGTTAAATAAAGAGTAATATTTTCTGTAAAAAATTATTAATCCATGTTTCAATCTGAATTTTATAAAATTTATTGTATAAGAGACAAGGAATGATATTCTTACAAAATTTAAATTTAAATTAATAATCTTAAATTAATAATTTTTAAGCATATATGGGTTAATATTTTTTTATAGAAAATATTGAGTTCCATCGATTGAATATTAAAAAATATTCCATTTATTAAAAATTGAATGATCTTTATATGATTTTCATATAATGAAAGAATTAATAACACCAATCAGCATTCAACTTTTATTTGAAATATTTTTAGAGTGAAGATATAAAAATGATGAAACATCTTGTATAATTTATTAGAATTTCGTTACATTATATTCGTGCAGTTTTAATTTCAATTAATTGTTTGTAATTTTTATTCTAGTACGCGATATATCATCACAGACTTCAAAATGATGCATTGAAATGTTATTCTATTACGTAGGTGTGTATTTAATTTTAATTAATTGTGGCATGAAAAACATTGTTCGTGAATATTCTCTTTTTTTATTATGTTTGATAATAAATGATAAAATTTAATGGGTAATATTGATCCATTAAAATGAAATTTCAAAAAATTTCATATGCATCAACCTAATAGATAAAAATAAAATTTTAAATATTATAATATATTAATATTATAAAAAAAAGAATTTCTTTTTTCTTTCCATACAAATATTTTTAGATCAAACCTATTTAGGTTTTTCTATTTAAAATTTAATAATCAATAAAAAATTGATGAAAAATTAAATTATTTATTGATTAAAAATTAAAATCATTTTTTAAATTCTAAAATATAATTATAATTTCAACTCAATCTAATTATTTATAATATATATATAATCTAAATATTATAAAATCTATCATAAAATTGATCAATATCACCCTTGATAGATATTGACCCATCAATTCCAATCCAAAGGGTTAAAAATGTCCATTATAAAATCCACTTATAATAAAATACAAAATAAAATATGATTCTAAACTGAAACTATCATGATTACCTATGACCCAGCGATACCAATCGATGGTTAAAAATTTCATTCTCGAAATTCTACGGCTTCATGTGCCAATTTACGAATCACGTCAGCAATATACGCCTCTGTAAATATCCTCTTGTTTACCAGCCTCGACGATTCGCGTGTTGAAAATGAGTAAGCATTGGAAAATGAATGAGCATGCACCTTTCTTTTTCTTTCTCCATTATTTTTCTTTCTTTCACTGCATTATAAACAGCAGCCTTTCTTTTAACGAGTTCCAAGTATTTTCGCGAATAATTTGTTTTTCTTTTAAAATTTTTCAGAACCATCCTTTCTTCTCCATCATGTTCTCATTTTAATTTTTCGCTTCATCAATCGATTTTTCATTTTAAATATCTATACAACAAAAATCAGAGATTCCTCGAATTTTGAAGTAATTTTTACTTTTCTTTGAAATCTCGTCTCTCTCCTATCACTCTCACTTTCTTTCTCATTTTCACGTTTCCTTTTTGCTTTAAATATTATTAAAGTGACATTTCGCTTTTCTGTAAAATTTCGTTCAAACGATTATTTCTATTGCATTTCTCTCTCTCTTTTCTCTATTTTACTCTATTTTATTTCATTTTTATTCATTTTATAAATACTATAAATACGCACAATGAATCGAAGGTTTATAAATTTTAAAATTTCATCAAAACGATCGTTTCTTCTTTTTCTTTTTCTCTCTCTGTTTTCCTTTCTATTTTTATTTATTTTTTCTCGCAACGAAAATATGTATGTACCACGAATTTTGAAGTGTATTATTTTCTTTTGAAATATCATAGCACGGCAGTTTATTCTACTTTTTTTTCTTTTTCTCTCTCTTTCCTATTTAAACTCTCCGTAACCTATTTTTTTTCTACTGGAAAAAATGGTACAGTCTTGAAAAAAATTTTACTCAGCAAATATTTTGGAATGAGAATGAAATACGAATTACTTTAAATACAAACGTTATAACTAATATCGATTATAATAATAAAATACTATATTAAATATTAACGAGAAAATTCGAAATTAAATTATATCTAATATTTAATGAATTATTATAAATCATATAACAAAAAGTAACGAATCGAGATTCCAATTTTTATAAATATTTTATTTCTCCTTGAAATTTCAGTTTTATTATCCATTTCTCTCATTCCCTTCTCCATTTTCATTTATATTTTCTATTTTTTTCTCGAATACTCGTAATAGATCAAACAACCATGAATTTCATTGTCTCATTTTTTTTTTTTTTTTTTTTTTTATAAAATTTCATTCCAATCGCTCTCATCCCATTGTTCTCCCTTCTCTATTATACATTCCACTATTATATTTTATCCACTTTACTTTCGAATCGATCGTAGTACATAAAACATCCGAAACCGCAACAAATCGAAGTTTCACGATATTCAATATATCTTGCATCACTTTGAAGTGTTTCATCCTTTTTTTTTTTTTTTTTTTTTTTTTTTTT